>NC_000068.7:24651714-24741714 GCF_000001635.26 Mus musculus | reverse complement strand
TGTGTGTGTATGTCTGTGTGTGTGTGTGTGTGTGTGTGTGTATGTCTGTGTGTGTGTGTGTATGTCTCTGTGTGTGTGTGTGTGTCTGTGTGTGTGTGTATGTCTGTGTGTGTGTGTGTATGTCTGTGTGTGTGTATGTCTGTGTGTGTGTGTGTATGTCTGTGTGTGTGTGTGTCTGTGTGTGTGTGTGTGTGTGTGTGTACATACATACCACAGTGTGAACTTACAGATGTTAGAGGATACCTTGTACTGAGTCAGGTCTCCTATTTTACCATTGAGTCCTGAATGCCCAGCTCAGACTCAGGCTCAGGCTTGGCAGTTGGTGCCTCTACCGGCTGAACTATTCTCCTGGCCCCCATATCTTTTAACTTAGATTCACAGAGCAGTTGCCTGTATTCTGATAATTTTTCTTAGTCGTAACTCAAGTATTACCACAGAATGACTGATTTTTCATAAACATTTTGTATTAGTCAGGGTTCTCTATGGCAGTGTTTCTCAGCCTTTCTACTGCCTCACGTGGTGACCCCCAGCCATAAATGACTTTGCTGCTACTTCATAATTTAGCTACTGTTATGAATCATAATGTAAATATCTGATATGCAGGCTGTCTGATATATGACCCCTACGGTTCAGTGGACCCAAAGTGATGGATGGAATGAATCTATATGTAGAGAGGAAGGATACATTAGAACGGCTTTCATGCTGTGATCCAGCTAGCCCAGCAATGGCTGCCTACTAACAGAAGGTCCAAGAATCAGTAGCTGTTTAGTCTACAAGGCTGGATGTCTCAGTAGACACTAGAATCGTGAAGATGCCAGTGAAGAAGTGGTCTTCCCATGAGAGCAAGAGCAAGCCCCTTCATCCACACCCCTGTCTAGGCTGCCAGCAGAAGTCGTGGCCCAGATTAAAGATGGATTCTCTCACTTCTAAAGATCTGGATTAGCAGTGGTTCATTCTACTTTAAATGATGAATTTAGGGAAAAAAAAATCCCTCCGAGGTGTACCTAGCTGCTTCCGTTTTAGTGAGTTTCATATATAGTCAAATTGACAACCAAGGGTAGAACTGTGTTTAGTTCTAAGTCTTTCTGGAGTTTAGAATGCTAATCCACCAAGGAACCCGTCTCTGTTGAGCAGATGAAGGTGAAGATCCCTCTGGCACCATTTGTGGGTCTTAGCGTAGCTCTTGATGGCTGGTGCAGTGGGCTGGGAAGGGGCTCTTGCTTAGACTAGACCTGAGGGTCCTAGAGCCCAGGAATGGCAGTGGGCCATACTTTACTCCATATGCTTGCTTATGGTCAAACCCAGGGCTCCATGCAGAGGGTAAACTTCAAGCAGTCTACCAGTTGAGGTACACTGCCAGTCCTGTTTTAAACATGTCATAGATTAATGCATGCAGGGCTATTTAATTTTGCATACTCATCCATCTTAGCCAGAGTATAATGTGCCCATTGTATGCGTGTTCAATGACTGATGATTATTATATTATATATTATGCATTATATATTATATTATATTCATCCATCTTAGCCAGAGTATAATGTGTATGCGTGTTCCATGACTGATGATTATTATATTATGTTATATATTATACTCCTCTATTTTAGCCAGAGAATAAGGTGCCCATTGTATGCATGTTCCATGATTACTTTCCCCCCTTCTTTGTGAAAAGCAGTCGGCTATTTCTGATTTTGACTTTTACAAAGAGCTACGTGAACATGCCTGCATATATTGTCTATATAGTTAGAAGTGGCTTCCTGAGTCACAGGGCTGCTCATTTTAACATTTACTGGAATTATCCAGGCGCTCTCTGAAATGATTCTGCAAATTTTTCTTCCTTCAGCAGAGCCAGGCTTAACATAGCCTGCTCAGCTTGGGGTGTGAATTTCCCTGGCTGCCAATGGCTCTGAATAGCTTTTTTTCCTCCCTTCTTGTGACTTTTTGATTTTTCTGATAAGCATTTTGTAATTTTCATGCGATTTATGGATATTTCTTTTTCCTCGATGTCAATTGTTTTCTGCTACATTTATGGAAGTGCCTTTGCCTTTCCCTTCCTTATCGTCTTTTTTTTTTTTTTCTGATGTGTGTGTATGTGTGTGTGTGTGTGTGTGTGTGTTTGGTGGTAGTGATTGAACCTAGGTCTTGTACATGCTAGGCAAATATCCTACCACAAAGCTACATTCCAGCCCTCTTCTTACTTTTAATTTTGTGATAGGGTCTCACTAAGTTATGCATGCTCATCTTGATGTTGCCTGGTCTTCATGCCTCAGCTATCCAAGTAGCTGAGATCATAGGCCTGTATCTTTAGGCCAAGCTAAAAATATGTTTTTCATTTTCTTGATAGTGTTCTTTGGGGTGTTGTACTAAGACTTTTTAATTATTACTTCGTAGTTTGATTTGTATTCCTTGACTTCCTTCAGTGTTTAATATCAGTTTTTTAAAATATATATATGGATATTTTGCTGCTAGTTCAGTGCCTGTTGGGGCCAGAATATGCCATTAGATCCCTTGGAACTGGAGTTAGGGATTGTAGTGTACTGCTATATAGGTGCTGGGAATCAAACCCAGGCCCTCTGCAAGGGAACTGTACTATCCAGCCCTTCATTCTATTAATAATATAATCCCACTCTATTCTTTCTTTTTTAAAAGATTTATTTATTTATTTATTATCAATATATGAATATATTGAAGCTGTCTTCAGACACACCAGAAGAGGGCATCAGATCCCATTACAATGGTTGTGAACCACAACGTGGTTGCTGGGAATTGAACTCAGAACCTCTGGAAGAGCAGTCAGTGCTCTTAACTGCTGAGCCATCTTTCCAACCCTATTCTTTCTTTTTAAAGAAAGGTTTGTTTGCTTTCGTTCAGTCCAATTCAGAAAGATTTATTTATTTTATGTGTGTGTAAGTGTTCTGTTCAGATCAGAAAGATTTATTTATTTGTGTGTGCGAATGTTTCTTTCTTTATGTATATATGTGTACCATGTGTGTGCCTAGTTCTCAAAGAGGCCAGAAGAGGGTGTTGGGTCTCCTCCAACTGGAGTTGCATGTGATGGTGAGCCACCATATAGATGCTGGGAATCAAACCTGGATCTTTACAAGAACAAGTTCTTTTTAACAACTGAGCCATCTCTCCGTCCTCAGATGTCCGAAAGTGTCTCCTAAGTCTCCTTGTCCTGGGGCAGGCTGGTCCCCTGACTCTGTGGCAAGGGAAAGGGGAAATTGCAAACAGCCTAAGGGGATTAAAAGCAGTGCATCTTTGAGAACAGCTAGGAGACAATCCATTTCCAACAGAGGTTTGTATTGTTTATCTCATGGTATAAAAATGTCAGCTATGGTAGGAACTGGAAGCTGGAGGCTCATCTCTAAGGAGACCTGTGCCCAGAATGCCACGGTGAAAGCTCTGGCTGTGCGAGCAGTTCATTCCTGCTGTGAATACCTGGTGTGGTGACCTCACCTGCTTGCCACCTGCTTTATTCTTGCTTGCTGCAAGTGCGGTTGTTTGAGGACTCTTTTTTAACTATGTTCGTGTATCCCATATACTTTCATTTGCCCTTCCTTCCTTCCTTCCTTCCTTCCTTCCTTCCTTCCTTCCTTCCTTCCTCCCCTCCCCTCCCCTCCCCTCCCCTCCCCTCTCCTTTTCTTTCCTTTGTCCTACAATACTTTTAATCTTTCTCTGTAATTTCTTCATGAGTCATTGATTATTCAGGAGCCCGTTGTCTAATTTCCCTGTGTTTGTATGATTTTTGTAGTTGTCGATTCTAATTTTCTTTCACTGTGGTTAGAAAAGATGCATGCCGCGATTGTGTCGGCTAGAGAATGGTCTCTCCTGGAGGATGTTTTATGTGATATGAAGACTGTAAATGTGAACTGTGGTATGAAATGTCCTATAACTATGTTAGGTCCATTTGGTCTAGACCTCATTTAATTGATGTTCCTTTTTGATTTCTGTGTGGGAGATGTGCCCATTTGATAAAAGAGGGGTTCTGAGACCTTCAGTTATCATTGCTGTGGAACCTGTCTCTCCTGTAGGTCCTGTATTTGCCTCATGCCCTTGCTTGGTTCTGTGTATGTTTACAGTTGTTGTCTTCTCCTGCTAAGCCCTCCTTTCCTTATGGTTCACTTTGCTGCTTTGGCTTTCTTTGTCCTGCTGTGACATTCCTTGAGGCAATGTGTGTTCCTTGTACTCAGCATATAGTTGGGCCTTCTTTTTAAATCCATTTAGCCAGTCTATTGAGGTATTTACTTAAATTAAAGATCATTATTCATAGGTAACAAGTGACCTCTGTCATATTAATTACTTCTTGGCTGTTATATAGATCTTTTTTTTTTCTATTTTTTTGAACTAATCTTTATAGTCTGGTGGTTTCTATAGCAATAAGTGTCTCTTCCCTTTCTCATTTGTACGTCTTCTCTATTGGTAAGTTCTACATCTCTGCATATTTCATGATGGTTGTTTTCACTTACAGATTAATGACTTTCTTAATCCTATGTCATAGGGCTGGTCTGGGGGTGCTTCCTTCAGTGTTTGCTTATGTGAGACAGACTTTATTTCTTCATTTTTGAAGATAGCTTTGCTGGGTACAATATGGGTAGCTCAGAATTCCCTTTCAGCACTCTGAATGTATCCTGTTATTTGTCTGCCTCCAAGGTTTGTTCCGAGACATCTACCATAATGTAACAGGAGACCTTTATATGTAACTCTTTAGTATGGGATTGGAGAATTCTCTTTCGGTCTTCATCCTTTGACTGTTAGGTTCTAATGTGACTTGGAGAGAGAGTCAAGTTTCACTAGGCCGATGGTCTCATGAGTCCATATGCCCCATCTTTGCTAAGTAGGACACATTTCAGCTATTTTGTTATGTGCTCCTGGGCCTCGCTGTGGCTTACTCCCTGAAGCTTCCATGTGTACGACGTTTTCTTTTGCTTTCTCTTGTCCTGTAGGCTTTCATAAGCCTTGCTCACTCTTCTTGGTCTTTCATCTGATTGAATTAGCTAAAACTACTGCCTTCAAGACCAGAACATTCTAATCCTATTTACCCCAGTTTGTGTAGCCATCATCAACTTCATTCATTATTCATTATTTCATTCATTAACTTCTTCAGCATCAAGTATTTTGTTTGATTCCTGCTTGACTGTTGCGCTGGCTGTGGGTGTCTAAAAGTGCTGCAAGTCAGTGGCTTTGTGTTGGCTTATCTGAAGGAGGACCATTACCTGGCTAGTTGTTGAGCTGGGCTTGGGTATATCTGATTGATTCTGGCTGGCTGACTATAGCAGGGTGTGTGGTAGGATTGCCATGTATCTAGTTGTAGGGCTAGGCTTGGGTATATGTAGGCTCACATACCAGTGTGTTGTTCTCTTCAGAGGGAGGAGCAAGGCTCCTGTCTGGCTCCTTGTTAGGGGTAGTACATATGGGTGTCCTGGGCTGTGCATGCTTCCTTTTTTGTGCAAGTTGGCCTGTATCTGAGAGGCGAGGGGCGAGGGCAGCATGAGTTTAGATGCCAAGTCTCAGAGTTTCTTCTAACTCAATGCTCTGAGCAGCTCTTGGATCATGATGTTGCAGCCATTTCTATGTGCATGATAGAATGAGGGTAGAGACTGAGAAGTGAAAAATCACCATGGTACCTATCCCAGGATCAGATATACTCAAGTAGTGGACCCAGTTTCAAGCTGATGTGGAACTATCTCAGCTTAGGTCACTGGGCAGAGTGGACTACTGCTCTGGTAGTACTGCCATATGAACTCTGTGTTCAGGGTCTGAGAGGACTGTGGGAGTCTCTGTGTAGTCACTTGCAACAGCAGCACAGAACAAGCTATTCTGATGAGATCACAGTGCAGGGTGTCTTACTCCCCTCTCTATAGGGTGTTACTGGTTTTTATGCTTAGTTAATTGAAAATATTGGACTTCAAGGTTAGAAAACCTCACTAGTTCTTGGCTAGTCAGAAGGACAGTTTTCCATGAGCTTTCTACTCGTGACCCCTGGAAGCCAGGCAGCAGGAGAAAACGACCAGACATGGCTTATTTACTTCTTGTTGCTGTGATATATACAAGGACAGAAACATCTATGGAAGGACGCTTCCACAGGATGCTTATGGTTCCAGCCTTTCTTCTGTCGTCACTCCATGATGATGTTCTCCTGAGTCTCTGAATCCACCTTCCATTCCCTATTCCCATGAAATAGCATGAAGAAGGGGGATGGAAGGTGTAGCTCAGGCATCCTTCAGAATCCAGTCTCGCTCTGCTGCCCCACATTGCCATCTTTTACAGAGCAGCAGGAGGTACAGTTAGGGTTGATTTGGGAATATGGTTCCACCATGGACTCAGTTGGAGTAGGCATACCTGCTACTTAGATAATGGGTTAAGTACCCATTCAGATGATGTCTTCCAACTAGGGGCAGCATACAGATGAAGTCCTTGTCAGTACTCCTTTGGAGTCAGTTCTGTCCTCTTTGCCTGGCTGTGACTGCTCTCTGGCTTGTGGTTGGGTGGTAGGGGACATAGTAATGAAGTAAAGATCACTTGGGAGAAATGGTACACAGGTGCTGGAGTGGGTGTTGTTTCTCAGAGACTCACACAGGTGCTGGAGTGGGTGTTGTTTCTCAGAGACTCACACAGGTGCTGGAGTGGGTGTTGTTTCTCAGAGACTCACACAGGTGCTGGAGTGAGTGTTGTTTCTCAGAGACTCACACAGGTGCTGGAGTGAGTGTTGTTTCTCAGAGACTCACACAGGTGCTGGAGTGAGTGTTGTTTCTCAGAGACTCACACAGGTGCTGGAGTGAGTGTTGTTTCTCAGAGACTCACATAGGTGCTGGAGTGAGTGTTGTTTCTCATAGATTCACACAGGTGGTGGAATGGTGTTGTTTCTCAGAGACTCACACAGGTGCTGGAGTGGGTGTTGTTTCTCAGAGACTCACACAGGTGCTAGAGTGAGTGTTGTTGTTTCTCAGAGACTCACACAGGTGCTGGAGTGGGTGTTGTTTCTCAGAGACTCATACAGGTGGTGGAATGGTGTTGTTTCTCAGAGACTCACACAGGTGCTGGAGTGAGTGTTGTTTCTCAGAGACTCACACAGGTGCTGGAGTGAGTGTTGTTTCTCAGAGACTCACACAGGTGCTGGAGTGGGTGTTGTTTCTCAGAGACTCACACAGGTGCTGGAGTGAGTGTTGTTTCTCAGAGACTCACACAGGTGCTAGAGTGAATGTTGTTTCTCAGAGACTCACACAGGTGCTGGAGTGAGTGTTGTTTCTCATAGACTCACACAGGTGGTGGAATGGTGTTGTTTCTCAGAGACTCACACAGGTGCTGGAGTGAGTGTTGTTTCTCAGAGACTCACACAGGTGCTAGAGTGAGTGTTGTTTCTCAGAGACTCACACAGGTGCTGGAGTGGGTATTGTTTCTCAGAGACTCACACAGGTGCTAAGTGGGTGTTGTTTCTCATAGACTCCCACAGGTGGTGGAATGGTGTTGTTTCTCATAGACTCACACAGGTGGTGGAATGGTGTTGTTTCTCATAGACTCACACAGGTGCTGGAGTGGGTGTTGTTTCTCAGAGACTCACACAGGTGTTGGAGTGTGTGTTGTTTCTCAGAGACTCACACAGGTGCTAGAGTGAGTGTTGTTTTTTTTTTCCTAAACTTGGTGTGGAGACTCTTACATTCTTTGTCATTGTTCTTGCCAGGATTCTCGCCACAGCTGGAACTGACTTTGACCTGCGCACACTGAGGGCTGTGCGTGTGCTTAGGCCCCTGAAGCTGGTGTCTGGAATTCCAAGTAAGTCTAGCTAAGACAGCCAGGCCCAATATAATTCTTTCATCCTCATCAAAGTTGTGGCTACTAAGTATTTGACCTTTTGAACACTTTGTGTGTGTGTGTTGGGGATTGAACCCAGAGCCTTGTGATACCAAACATATAGTGTACCACTGAGCTGCACCCTTACTCATGAGAGGACTACTTTTGACATCAAGAAAAGAGGAACAGAGCTGGGCGTGGTGCATGCCTTTAATTCCAGCACTCGGGAGACAGAGGCAGGTGGATTTCTGAGTTCGAGGCCAGCTTGGTCTACAAAGTGAGTTCCAGGACAGCCAGGGCTAGCTACACAGAGAAACCCTGTCATGAAAAAAAAGAAAAAAGAAAAGAGAAATGCACATGTGTTAGGTGTCTTTTGCTGCTGTGATAAACATCACTGCCACGATGCAGTTTACAGAAGAGTTTATTTTCATTTACAGTACTAGAGGGTTCAAATCTGTCATGGAGGGGAGTGTAGCAACAAATGGTAGGGGCAGGAAGTCCAAAGATCACATCTCAAAGACACATAGGAAGCACTGAGAGAAAACAGGAAATGGGCCAGGCTATAAAGTCTCACTCCCCCTCCTCAGTGATGTAATTCCCCCACGAAGGCTTTATGTCCTGAAGTTCAATAACCTTATCAAACAGTGCTGCAAACCGGGGACCAGGTAAATATTTGAGCTCATGAGAACATTTCTGATTCAAACCACAAGGACATTTTCAGTTCATTCTTCCCGAATCCCAGAGGGTGGCCTGTTATTTTTCCTGGCTTGTGTTTCTACCTCTTAGCTTCATTTTCTGGGATTGAAGAACAGAGATCAAGCAAGGTGGTAGGACAGGGGAATGTCTAAGGCTACGGAAGGCAACCTTGGCTTAGCCCCTGAGAGACTGGTGCCGAGGTGGTCATCAAGGTATGCTTCTGTGCTTCAAGGAGTCCAAAGAGGGCAAGAGGATGCCTGATGGATGCATAGTTTTCCTTAGTTCAGTAGAGATTTGGCTTTCCACTTACTAAGGGCCTGGCCAGGCACTCGGGGTTGTGTTGTCCTGAGGCTACTACAAGAAAACCATTGGTTGGTGTCCTGTTCTCCACAAAATAGGCAAGGGTTCAGCTCCATACCTAAGAGCTGAGGCCAAGATGGAAGGGATTGAGGGTTAGAACCTTTGTCCAGGTTCTCTGACCTAGGCCAGTGGCACACACTTCTGGGTTTGGAGAATTGCCTTCCTTTCCTAAGGAGATGAATCTACTAGGAATCTCTATACTTACTTCCCAGGATTCCCTGCTCCTTATCCCCCAGGCTCCCTGGTTTCCCCTTTTAGGATGCTTCTTTTTCTTCTGTGTATTTCATTCTCTTTTTTTCCTTAGGGTTTTCTGCTGTCTTCAGACACTGAATTCCCTGTTCCATTTCTTGCCCACGGCCATTCCCTGTCCCGAATTCAGGCTCCCCACTTTCAGACCTGTGCACCCCACTTCTCCTTAAGGCCCCACACTTTGCCCGTTTTGCTCACATGGGCATTCACTGTTAAGCGCTCCTCCCTTGATGCTGCCTCTTCTGCTGTCTGACTGCTGTTCTCTGACTCCAGGCTTGCAGGTGGTGCTTAAGTCCATCATGAAGGCCATGGTCCCGCTGCTGCAGATTGGGCTGCTGCTCTTCTTTGCCATCCTCATGTTTGCCATCATCGGCCTCGAATTCTATATGGGCAAATTCCATAAGGCCTGTTTCCCCAACAGCACAGGTAAGCCCTGCAGGGCCCCGAGACAGGCACCTATTCCAGGGCCAGAGGGCCTTCTGAGCTTCCAGACCTAGAAAGTAGAACTTATATTCTAGTAGCTTGATTAGTAGTGATAAGTAAATCACTACATGGATGAAATAACACTATAAAAACATCTATGAAGGAAACAAAAGTATTTAGTACAGAATAGCTTGGGGCATGCTCTGCAAAAGGTCCTGAGGAGGCCTTTCTGTTAAAGTTGACAGATGAACAGAGATCTTAACAGGGTGAGGACAGCTGTTTGCCACCCTGACGGATCACCCCAGTTCCAGGGTTGGTAAATGCACAGTTCAAAGTGGAAGAAAACTGAGAGAGAAGAAATAATTTGGTTTCAGGGCCATGGTTAAGAACTTGAGCCTTGTACAGAAAGTGGGAAGAGTGGAGGGAGGTTTTGAATGTGGTGTGGCATCTGGATGTAGTGGAGAGGCAACAGCAGAAGCAAGTAGGGTAGGAGAGAGCCTAGTGCAGGGATGATGCTGGCAGGTTGCCCTGGGTGCTCCAAGAGTGAGCCACACTCACAGGGTGGGTATATGCTGGACAAAAGCCAGAGGGTGTTTGGAGGGTTGTTGAGTTATGGTTAAATAAAATGAGAGAACCACATCTTTTAGATCTTTTAGATGTAGACAAAGCTCTGGCTAAAATTTAAATCATTCATTATTAGGAAAAAACTTTTATTAAACTGAAAGTAAGTTATTTTGTCAAATCCCTGCAAATATTAAATATTGTGGTAAGTTCAGAGCTTTTACTTTAAGTAGAAAACAAAACAAGCCGTGGGTAGTTGCCTGTAGTCTGTATGGCATTGTGAGTTATGGCAGTACCATGAGACAAGAAAGTGAAGGAAAATCGTGCCAGGAATTACAAAGGAGGGAACAGAACTGTCATTATGCATAGAGAAGGCCACTGGCCACAAATACTCAACCATGGTACCTCTGAAGTCCTTAAATCAAGCAAATTGGAAGAGAAATAAACTTGATAATCATTTATTAGGCTTTTCTCAGTTCCTCTCATTTTTTCCCAGGCTGGGAGAGAGAAGTCAGGCCACAGTTAGGGTTAGCTTGCAAGTGTCTGCTACTGCAGATTTCAAGATGAAGGGATCTATCCTGAGCATAGTTACCTGGTAATGGCAAGGTTCCAGGAGAGAAGGAAGAGGCGAGCAAGGAGCTCCAGAGGGCAGACCATGGCTGAGGTGGAGGTGGCTGTAAGATTAGCGAGAGGGTAGAGCAGGTATGGGAGTGCTGAAGGGTGGGATGGTGACTTGATGGAGACTTAGGTCTCAGATTGCTTTACTCTCCACACAGATACAGAGCCTGTGGGTGACTTTCCCTGTGGCAAAGATCCCCCTGCTCGTCAGTGTGATGGTGACACCGAATGCCGGGAGTACTGGCCAGGACCCAACTTTGGCATCACCAATTTTGACAACATCCTGTTTGCCATCTTGACAGTGTTCCAGTGTATCACCATGGAGGGCTGGACTGACATCCTCTACAATGTGAGTTGCATCTTGGCCCCAGCCATTGTGGTGAGGTCTGGAACTCTCAGGATCTGAGGGGTCTCTCTTAGGACACTTGCGACTGCGAGTACTTGCCCAGTCCATAGCCCATTCTCCTACGCTAACGTGTAATAGAGACCCCTTTATTTAGGTGTCCCATCAAGATCTGGTGGTTAGTATGAATTTGTCCTCTTGACCTAGGTCCTCCTGCAGCCTCCTTTATGAAGAGGAGACTGTTAGACTGTTAACAGGAGAGGTAACACAGAGCTGCTGCTGCTGCTCTTGGTGATGATACTGTGAGCCTGCTACTTGTTCAGCCTGTTGGGATGAGTCATGCCATGCTTCCATTGGCCTCTTGTAGAAATGATTATAGGGAAGCTGATTAATTTGCCCAGGCCCCAGGCCTGTAGCCTCCTGTTAACCACTAGCATATCCCTGTTTGGAATTTTTGAGATTGAGTCAAGGGCTAGTGAGGACTGAGGGCCAGGTAAAGTGGAGTAGGGTTAGGCCTGCATTGAGGCCCAGGAACCTCTCCATGCATTCATGCTGGGACACCTTGGAGCTTGTGTTTCATGTTTGTTTCCTGTGTATTCTGTCCATTTCCTGGTTGGTCTTTTTGTCGGCTTGATACAAACTAGAGTTATTGGAGAAAAGGAAACCTGAAGCAATGGGGCATTTCCATAATTGGTGATTGATTTGGAGGGCCCAGCCTACTGTGGATGGTGGTGCCACCCCTGGACAGGTGGTTTTGGGTTGTATAAGTTAGCAGGCTGAACAGGCCAGTAAGCAGGACTCCTTCATGGCCTTGGCTTCAGTTCCTGCTTTTAGGTTTGTCCCTTGAGTGCCTGCTTGGCCTTTTTTCAAGGATGGTGATGTGGCAGTATAGGTCAGATAAAACTATCCTGACAGGCCAGAGAGATGGATTATTTCAGGAAAGCACCACCAGGCCAGGCCAGGCTGTCCCCTTCCCTCTCCCTTCCCCTGGTTTGACAGCATTGGGTGTGTACCTTCACAAGAAGCAGAGGAGGGAGCAACAGTGTTGGCATAGTGGAACAGTGAGGGGCCCTGTCTACCTCTCTCAGTGGCTACAAGCTCAGGAGAGCAGCTCTTGGCAAGAAATTATTATTTTTTTTTCTTTTTGAGACAGGGTTTCTCTGTATAGCTCTGGCTGTCCTGGAACTCACTATGTAGACTACGCTGGCCTTGAACTCATAGAGCTCCGCCTGCCTCTGCTCCTCAAGTGCTGTGATTAAACACACATCACTGTCCATCAGTCAAGAAATTTGTTAGGCAGTTTGTGAACTGGTCATGTCTGATTACCAAATTAACACTGTTTTTACCTTGAAGTGGTAACATGGGAGTTGTCTTGGTTACTTTTCTATTGCCATGACAAAGTTCCATGACCAAAACCAACTGGGGTAGCAGCTGAGAGTTTACATTTGATCCACAGCATAAGAGGAGAGGGGAGGGGAAAAGCAAGCCAACTGGGAATGCTGTGGGCTTTTGAAACCCCAAAGCCCACTCCCAGTGACATACATCCTCCAACAAGGCCACACATCCAAATCTTCCCATCTACAAACTGAAGACCAAGCTTTCAAATATATGGACCTATGGGGGTACCATTCTCATTCAAACTACAACATACTGACTCCCCACCCCCCATTGACTTGTGGCCATATCATAATGCAAAAACAAAGAAACAAACAAACAACACCCCAAATCCAAACAAACAAACAAAACACAAAGCAAAAAACAAGAAGAAGAAAAACCTCCCCCCCCCAGTCCAACTTCTAAAGTCCCCATAGTTTTTCAGTCTAGGCACAGTTTCAAAGTCTAAACTCAAGTCAAATTCTTAACTGTTCTCTCCTATACTTCCTAACATACAGTGGCAATGAATGGAGATGGCCATTCCAAAAGAGAGCAAAGGGGCACAGAGAAGAAATACTGGACAGAAGCAAGACTTAAACCCAGCAGGGCAAACTCCAAATCTATGAGAATAGCTCCACCTCTAATGGCAAAGGTCTTAATGGCTTCACCCTTCCAGCTTTGCTGACTGCAACACATTTGTCTCTTGGGCTGATTCCACGCCCAGTATGTAGCTCTCCCTGGCAGACATCCCATGGCTCCAGCTTCTCCAGCATCTTGGGAGCCTCCAACGCAGCCCAGGCTTCACTTTCATAGCTTTACTTAATGGCCTCTCTGGGCCTCCATCAGGGACTCCCCTGCCACACACCTGGTCTCAGCAGCTTTCCTTAACTGCACAGGAAGATCCCACAGCCCCTTATGCCTGTATCCATCCTGATTACAAAGCCAGAAAGAACCACATGGCCAATGCTACCAACTGCTGCCTGCTTGGTCTGGGACCTGGCTCCCTCCTTGCAATACTTTTGCATAAACTTTGATTATAGGAGCAGATGAGTCCTTAGGCCCTTTCTATTCACAGGTTGCAGCATTGGCTGGGTGGAGTCCCACCCTGAGGGCACCACACCCTTTCTTCCCATCTCTCTTCATCCCTTTCAGCACAAGTCATGGCTCCTACATTAAGTTTCCTAATATACTTTCTCCCCACACTGTACAGTTTTGATCCCTTTGTGCCCCACTGGTACTTTTTCATTGCAGACCTGCCTAAGAGTGATCACTAATAACTGTGTGGTAGTCAATATTAGGCTGTCTTGAAATCACCTCTACTGGGAAATTAGTCCAGAACTCTCCAGTGTAGCCTGGGGCAGACTCTCTGGACAGGAACAAAACCCAAGCACATTCTTCTTCAAAGTGCCACAAGCATGGTGTCTAGCCACGTGCTAATATTGTCCTCCTCTGACACCTCTCAAGCTGGACTTCCACAGCCCACACAGCTATCAGCACTGCTGTCTTACAAGCTCCTAGGGATGGCTCCTTATCCCTGGTTACATTGTTCAACCACTTTCCTGGAACAGGGTCCCAAAGTCCTCCCCAATTTCCCAATAAACAGTATGGTCAGGCCTGCCACAGCAGCATCCCAGTCCCTGGTACCAAGTTCTGTCTGAGTTGTTGTCCTATTGCTGTGATAAATCACCATGACCAAGGTAGTTTATAGACGGAAGCATTCAATTGGGCCTTACTTTCTAGTTTCAGAGGGTGAGTCCATGGCCACCATGGTGGGGAGCATGGCAGCAGGCAGGCAGGCAGGCTGGTGCTGGAGCAGTAGCTGAGAGCTTCCATCTGATCCACAAACACAAAGCAGAGGCAGAGATGATGTGTTTGGAGGGAATGGTGCGGGCTTTCAGAAACCTCAGAGCCTTCCTCCAGTGGCATTAACTCTTCCAACAAGGCTATACTTTGTAATCCTTCCCAAGTAGTTCTAACAGCTGGGGACCAGGTATTTAAATATGAGCCTTTGGGGGCCACTCTCATTCAAATTGCCACAGGGATTATTAGAAAAATCATGGGAAATGTCTAAATTTCTCTCCAGGTAGGCACGTGGGAAGGGTTTGGAGGAACGATGGGATAATACATCACTTAATGATTGTACACACAGGGCTTTTACACATACTTCAGGAAAGAAGTATTTGATAAAGAACTGTAAGGCTTTATGTTGTTAACAGAAATGGGATTTGCTTCTTGCCAGGGCATGCTATGAGAGGAAGAGGAGAACCAGAGATGATGTGGTTGGAGTGATTGGGAAACAAGCTGCCATTTATTGAGAAGGAAGAGTTGAGAGCAGCTGCTTTCTTAGCTTTGGTTTAGTGTAGAATGGTAGTGGAACTATGTCTGTTTGACTCTAAGACTGTAAATAACTGTTGTCATGCTAGAATAGAGAGAGCTCAGAAGGAGCAGTAGCAATGAGATGTATACTGAAATTCTGACTCACGTGCAGTGTTGAGAGTTATGAAAGAGGATGAGACTCTGGACAGTGAGTGCAGGTGACAGAAAGATGCCCACAGTCTCTCCCTCGTAGGACTCTCCCTTTGGAGGCCAGTTGGGCAGGAGCCACTGAAGAGCTCTGTGCACCTTGTGTAGGGTAGGAGGAACACTCAGAACTGTGTCCTAGAATCAGAGCAGAACGTTTGAAGAAGTGGAGTCAGATATTGCTGAGAGGCCAAAGACCAGTACGTAGCAAGATGGAGGCTGCTGGTATCTTCGAGAGAAACATTCTCTGCTGGAGGGTGTAGGTGGTAAAATCTAGGGTGCAGGGGCTGAAGGGAGAAGGCAAAGAAGCAAGGCTGCCAGTCTCAGGGACTGAAGGACTCAGGGAGAAGAATAATGAGTGAGAAGTGGCTACAGAAAATACGGAATTAAGGAAGACAATTTTGTAATTTTAAAAAAAAAGAACATCGTAAAGTCATGTTATCAGATGCTATACAGAAAGACCATGTGTATTTCTACCCGTTATCCTCTTCCTTCCAGAGGTACTAACCTAAAATATGTAGTAAAGATAACTTACTGGATTGGCTTAGTTGATTTGGCCTGAGTTGTGCCTACAATGGCTGTCTCACACTGGAGAGGCCAGGAATTTGGTAGTTGCTCAGTTCACAGAGGAGGATGTCTCAGCCATTTTAGCCTGGTGCTCGGGCCTGGAAGGTTCTTGGAGAGCTGCTGGTCTCCAGTCTGCTCTAGAAGCTTGGAGAATGTGCATTTCTGTGAAGGCGTGTAGCAGTGGCAGCAGCTGACTAAATGAACTTGCCAGCAGACTGAAGGCAGAGTTTCCGATTCCCATCTGCTTTCATACAGGTCACTACCAGAAGGCGCTACTCACATTTAGGGTGGGTCCTCCCATTTCAGGTAAGGTGAGCAAGATTATCTGTCACAGGAGTGCCCAGCAGCTGTCTTTTAGTTGGTTTCAGAGCTGGTCAAATTGATAGCCATCACCAAGACCACAGCTGGGGTTTGATCCTGACACAGATAGAATACAGAATATTTCTGCCTGGAAGGGTGGTTGCCTGCCCTCCATAGCCACACTTTCTTATCTGTTGTCCTCAGCCTTGTCTTGATCTCTGACAACTGGGAGTTTGTTCACTACTGTGTTACTTTCTGATTTCAGTAATGGTACGTGCAAGAAACAAAACCATCTATAGCTTTAGGGCTTAGCCTTTCTTACTCAAGGTCAATTTGATCCTTTGGGTTTCTCTAGAGATTCTATTTCTTTGTTAAATTCTGCTTTTATGTCCTGAGTTGCTTTCATTACTCCCTTCATTATTTTGTTTCTTCCATGGTCTTTGTTAAGGCAGTTTTTCATATCCTCTTTAAAGTCCTTGGACATATTCATACTTGCCATTTTGAAGTCCCTGTCTTGTGCTTCAGCTAAACTGCTTTTCTCAGGGCTTAATATAATAGGGTTGTTCATTTCTGGAGAAGACATATTGTCTAGGTTGTTCATGTTTGTGTTTTTGTGCTGGGATCTAGACATTTGGAGTTATGTTGGAACTGCTTCTGTTGTAGATATCTGGTCTCATTTTTTTTTGGAGTGGGTTTTCTATTCTTTGGTTGTTAGTTGCCCACTCTGTGGAGTCCCTGAATCCCAAGCACGTGTGGTGGCGGTGCCTTGTAGACAGGAGTTCTGGGTTCTAGCCAGTTGTGGTTGTTGTAGGGTCCCTGATAGAGATCTGTTCTGCAGATTGGCGGGGAGTCACAAAGCAGGGGATGTGGGCTAGAAGAAAAGGCCGAAAGGGGTTGCTGGGAAGAATGAGGGCCTCTTCAAGAGGGATGGAGGTGGCTGGAAGGAGTTCCTGCGGGTGGCTGCAGCAGTGCGTCTGGACAGATGGGAACAGAAGACAAGCAGGAGGATCAAGGTTCTTTCCTGAGTCCCAGCCTAGTGTTGGAGCTATGGGACCTTGGGAGAGAGCAGGTCTGCTAGTTTAATTAACTTTAAAGTCCTTTGAGACCGCTTCCCTAATGTGACCTTTGCTGACCCTTGTTTGTAGATGTAACCACCTTCAAAGGGTGAGAGTCTAGGCTTTCCACGGCTCCCACTGGCAGGAGTGCTCAGGGCTCAGAGATGGCACCATAGCCTGCTCTGTGATGTCTGGCTGAAGAAGTACACACACAGTAAAGTTCAGTCTAAAAGGTTTTGTCTCGTTAAGGTGTTCCTTTCTTGGCCCTTTACAGAGAGAGAGAGAGAGAGAGAGAGAGAGAGAGAGAGAGAGAGAAAGAGAGAGAGAGAGAGAGAGAGAGCGAGCCTGAGCCTTTTGAGGGTATATTGTCATTCATATATATATATAATTTTATGTGTATGTATATTTTGCCTGCATGTATGCATGTGTAACATAGTAACATATACCTGCCTGGTACCATCAGAAGCCAGGGAGAGTATTGGATACCCTGGAACTGGAGTTACAGATGAGATAAGCAGCTGGGAATTGAACCTGCTCCTTTGGAAGAGCAGTAAGCATTCTTATCTTAGTTATTTCTTTTGCTGTGAAGAGACACCATGACCAAGGAAACTCTTATAAAAGAAAGCATTTACCTGGGTGTCTGCTTATAGTTTTAGAGGGTGTATTAGTCAAGGCTCTCTAGAGTAACAGAACTTCTAGAATGAATCTCTGTGTATGGAAAGGAGATTTATTAGAATGCGTAATCTAACAATGGCTGTCTGTGAATGGAGCGTTCAGGAACCCAGTAGTTGCTCAGTCCTAAGGCTAGATGTCTCAGTCTGTCTTCAGGATACGCTGGAGTCCCTAAGATGTCGACTCTAATGCCTGTGAAGGAATGGGCTTGCAGGGCTTGCAGGCAAGGTGAGGACAAGCAGGAGAAGCAGAAGCCTCCTCCTTCCATGCCCTTATAGAACGTAGATTTCCAGCAGAAGCTTGGCTCCAAATAGCTCGCTCTGGGTTAAAGGTGTGTCTTCCTACCTCAAAGATCTGGGTTAAAAGTGGATCTTCCTACTTTAAATTAAGCGAAAACAAAACAAAACAAAACAAATCCAAAAAAACAAAAAACAAACACAAAAAAACCCCAAAACCCAAAAAACCCAAAACCCTCATAGGTGTCCCTTCCATTTTTGAGTTTTAGTTAATTCCAGATGTAGTCAAGCCATTATATACATATACATATACATATACATATACATATACATATACATATACATATACATATACATATACATTCCTAAATATAACCTGTCCAGTGCATGTAATGATACTTGTGTGTATTTTCAGGGCTGAGCAGCACTGGCTGACCTTTCAGTGTGCTTTAACCAAGGACTGTCTCCACTCCCATTCTTAGCTTTCCCCAGTTATTTATGGTTCTTTGTGTAGAGTTGAGGCCTCAGGCTTTTCCCCAGTCCAGTTTGTCATATTTGTTGTTATTCTTGTCCAGTTCACGTTTGGGAGATCTTGTTGATGAGACATTATGGGTATAACTTGTGATGTTACAAAGAGACACAGTCTCACAGCAAACTGCTGATCCTCTGGCCCTTTAACAGTCTTTCTGCCCCTACTCTGCAATGTTCTCTGAGCCTTAGGTATAGGAGGGTATAGATGGATGGGCTCCACACTGCATTTTTATTGGTTGTGGTTTTCTCTAGTTGTATCTATTTGTTGCAAAGAGAAGTTTCTTTTGGGGGGGGGGTTTGAAGACTTATCTGTATCTAATCTGTATCTAATGTTGCTATGTTCATTCTGCAGGTAGAGGTCAAATGTTTATATATATTTTTTGGTTATGAATTATGCTGGTTTAGTAAATTAGAGATTATAGCTTCTCCTCCAATACCCACTAGACTAAGTAGTTAGCTAGATATCCAGTACCAGGCATGGGATCTGCCTTGTTGAACAGATCTTAAGTCATCCAATCAGAGAGCTGTTTGTTACTGCCAAGGTATGTGTGCCACTACTGCCCCTTTAGGGTTATCATGCCACACTGGCCATTGATGTGGCTCATAGGCATCATACCTGGGGTAGGACTGTTGGTTGCTTCCTCCTTTGGAAGGCACCTTTTGGTACCATGAAAACTAGTTCTCAAGGAGGGGGCATTAAGGTCAATCCTAGCTCAGGGTCTCTGGGCCCTGTTTCTGAAGTATATGGTTTCTTCAGCAATAGGGATTTGCCTTCTCTGATCCTCCCTTCTCCCCAAGGGCTGTTGGCCCCCAGTCCAGGAAGACAAAGGGCATAGAGTCAAAAAACAAGGTTCAGATGGCCCATGAGTAGGACAGAAATGACTATTGAGATCAGCTTCAGAGAGGCAGCTCAACTTTAATCGGGGTGAATCAAGGGCTGTATAGATCTGGGGAAGCGGGTAGGGGTTTCTAGGGTGGGTATGTATCATTGGCTCTGGATTAAGCTACCTCATTTGTATAGAGAGACACTCCAGGAATTCCAGGTGCTTGCTAAATCAGGAGAAAGGAAGTGGAACCTGTAATCTCACTAATGCAACATTCTACAGGTAGAGAATGTGGCATTTTTGGGCTACCAGACAAGGTCAGAGAAGGAGCCCTGCTGGTAAAGGGAGTCCTCCATTCTGCCCCAAGCTCGAGAGAGTTGTCTGCAAGTCTACCAGGCTGGAGGGTGGAGATCCTGACAAGGACCTTGGTGACAAACTGGCTTTTAGGCAGGGTTCAGGTACCCAGCTCCCTGTGTCCAGCTCTCTAGAGGGAGGTGGCCATCCTCAGTGTCCACCTCACTTGTGGTTTGCTTCTAGAGTAGCCGCACACGGAGAAAGGGATTCACTACTATTTTTGGCTAAGGCCGCTGGAGTCCATGAACAGAAAAACAGTTGTGGGATTAAGTTGGGTTCAGGGGAGCTTTGCTTTCTTTTCTGGGGGCTTTGTTATATTCTTAGCTATTCAGATCATGCCTAGGCACTGAGCCATCTTGGACCAGGCCTAGGGTGAGAGACACAACTTAAGAAGCTTGCAGAGCATGAAGTGTGGAGGTTCATTTAGCTTGAATTGGATGCCTACGGAAGATATGACCAGACAGGGCTAGCTCTAAGCTTGGAGCATACGGAGCTTCTTTTAGGAGGAAGTATCTTTGAAGCTGCTCATAGAAGCCACAGGTATCCTATCAAGGAGCATTCCTACCAGACTCAGGCGAGGCATGTAGTCCTCAGGGTATCCTGAGGAGCCTTTGGCTCTCTGGGCTTGTTACTATTGCTGGGCAATGGCTGGAAATGTGCAGTTTTTCTGGTCTTCTGGGAGCCTACACCCTGGGAAGGTTCTGTGAGTCAAAAATGGGTCTGACCAAAACCCGAACTCCTTGCCTGGACCTTTCTGAGGAGTCCTCCCAGGGGCCAGCCCATTGATGTGACCATAGATGTTTGCCTTCTTATCTCACTTCCTTTTTTCCAGACAAATGATGCGGCTGGCAACACATGGAACTGGTTGTACTTCATCCCCCTCATCATCATTGGCTCCTTCTTCATGCTCAACCTGGTGCTGGGTGTGCTTTCCGGGTAAGAACCATGGGCTGGGGCATGCCCTACGCATTCTTAGGCCCATGGGCACACAACTCCCTTCTTTTCTGCACGCAAGCTCCTGTTTGGACCTCCCACCTTATATGGGACAAGGAAGTTATGTCGCCCAGGCTGGCCTCGAACTTGTGATCCTCCTGCCTCTGCCTCCTTCAGCAAATCCTACCGGCGTGCACCACCACTACCAGTGAGGAAGTTATGTCACAAAGATGATAAAGAGGGTCAGACCTGACCTGACTGTGCCCCTACCTGAGAAACACAATTCCTGATGGCTCCATTTGTCTCATTCTGAAGACTTCTGGTCAGATCTATGGCTCCCAAGATGGGTGGAAATAGAGCTTTCCTCAAAGAGCCACTGTCAGGATAAAGAGTAGATGTTGGGGATAGTGCTCTCTGCTCTTCAGTCTCTCTGTGTGTCTTATACTGGGTGTGGCTGTCACTAGCATATCTTTCCAGGATATCTTTGCAGAGGCCACTTGAACTTTCCAGTATAGGCGACTGACTTAGTCACTGTTCGATTGCTATGAAGAAGATATGTGACCGAGACAACTATTAAAAGCGAAGACATTTAGTTGGGGGCTTACTTACAGTTTTAGAGGTTTAATTTTATTATCATCAGACACTGGAGCAGTAGGTGAGAGTTGTACATCTTGATAGAGAGTGATAGTGATAGAGCAGACAGACAGACAGACAGACAGACAGAGACTGACCCTCTGGACTTAGTGTGGACTTCTGAAACATCAAAGCCCACCTCCAGTGACACAAGTCCTCCAACAAGGCCACACCTTCTAATCCCTCTCAAACAGTGTCACTCTCTAATAACCAAGGATTCAAATATGTGCACCTGTGGGGCCATTCTTATTCAAACAGCACAGTGGCAGAGTAGAACTAGTCTGATGAGTAGACTTAATTAAGGCTGAGAAGGCACTTGAGGATGGGGCATCTCAACTGAGATGATTAGGGCATTCCAGCAAGATTAGTAATGAGCCAGGTAGAAGATGGATCGAGCTGGGTAAGCAGAGCACAGCAGGCTGTTAGCTCAGCCCTAGTTAAGTATAGCACCAGTGTGCTCTGGATTCCTGGAGCTGGAGCCAGGGCATGTGGTGAGGTGAGGGTGCAGGAGCTGGCAGGAGCCTGCCTCCAGGCATGAAGCTTCTAAAGCAACACTGTCCTGCATGTCCTGCATACCCATGTTCACTGAAGTTGCTTGCTTTTCCTTCTTACATGGTTTAGAGAGTTTGCCAAGGAGCGGGAGCGAGTCGAGAACCGCCGCGCCTTCCTGAAGCTCCGCAGGCAGCAGCAGATTGAGCGAGAGCTGAATGGGTACTTGGAGTGGATCTTCAAGGCAGGTGCGTGCGTGTGCGTCTGTATGTGTGTGTGTGTGTTTGTAAGTGGGCAGCTGCACTTCCGCTCTGTACTATGTTCACCTGCTGCCATCTAGGGCTCCTGGGCTCAGGGGTGGAGCTTAGTGTAGAAGGCTGACTCATAGCACACTGTCAGGTATGATCACAGCTCTTACTCCACACTGGACCTGAGAACCCTGCGATTGCTCCACCCTCTCTGTCACCCTTGCTCTGAACATTGTAAACCTAAGCTCTAGCCTGCCTCCTCCACCCTGGCCCTCTGTGTGGGCTTCTTCCTGCCATTTGGTACCCCTTTCCAAGTCTACTGCTCCTCTCCGCATGGGCAGCTTCTCCTCTTTAGGACTTTTCCCTCCATGTGGTCTACTCTCCTCTGTGTGGACTGCTACTTCTGTGTGGGCTTTTCTCTTTTATGTGAGCTGCTGCTTTCTGTGTGAGCTGCTCCCTTCCATGTGGGATGCTCCATTTGTCTGAGCTGCTCCCTTCCATGTGGGCTACTCTTCTGCCTGAAGTTTTACAAATGCTTCCTCAGTGATAACTTCACACACACACACATACACACACACACACACACACACACACACAGTGATAAATCCATACAGCTGCTGTCTAGGAGGGCTATTTGTAGGTTGGACCTGGGATGGACTTAAAGCAGCTGGGTCTCTGCTTGGGGCATGGTTTGGTAGGAGGCATGCAGTCACAGCCCCTGGTGTGGGCATGTGTAACAGGGCAGGCAGGAATCTCAGACCACTTCCGCAGGATTCCTGGGCTGGGTCCTTCTTGGGGGATGGGTAGAAAGGTCTTGACCGGAGCTTTGTCTCTCACAGAGGAAGTCATGTTGGCAGAGGAGGACAAGAATGCAGAAGAGAAATCCCCTTTGGATGGTAAGTGCCCTCCATAGCGCTCCTCACATGGTGAGAGCTCAGATACCTGTTTCCCCATGGCACTGCTCTCTGTTAGATGTCTTTACATTCGTCATGGTAACATAGGAGCCATAGACTCTGAGTGGCCTGGTTATGTCTTTGTTGGAAGTTATGTTGGACAATGTTGCTTCTAGAAGTTTCATACCTGCAGGGTTTGAGGTGAGCTGTCTCTTGACTTAGGGTTAGCCCTAAGGCCGTAGGAGATTCTGGACACCATCCAGAGCCCTTAGTAGAATTGGGAGTCTCCACTGCTGGGGGCATCTGCAGTTGTCTGCTCAGTCTCAGCCACAGGAAGGCTGAGGTTGGTTGGGGACAGATAGCATGGTGTGCTGTCTTCTCTGCTGATCTATCTTTTTTTTTGTCTTTTAAGATTTATTTATTATTATATGTAAGAACACTGTAGCTGTCTTCAGACACATCAGAAGAGGGCATCAGACCTCATTACAGATGGTTGTGAGCCACCATGTGGTTTCTGGGATTTGAACTCAGGACCTCTGGAAGAGCAGTCAGTGCTCTTAACTGCTGAGCCATCTCTCCAGTCCCTGATCTATCTTCTTAGCAGATCTGTTCTAGCCCCCACCCCACCCCATCCCAATCCCTGCCCTGCCCTTGCCCCAGATGGATGTATCCAAGTCTTCTTGGTGGTCATGCGTCCCTAGTGTCCTTGTCTTGGAGGGAAGAGGAAGAAGAGTGACCCTCAAAATGTCATGTCCTTTCTGTGTGAGGAATGAGAAGAACCCAAGTTCCAGGGTCGGGGAGTTGCTTTGCCTCACGGTCAGGACAGGAGCTGAGATAAAGTGGACTGTTCTCAGCTGAATGATGCCTTGAGATGGGTTACCTGACGCTGCCACTCACACTGGTCTCCACTACCCATTGTTTAAAGCAGTGTTGAAGAGAGCTGCCACCAAGAAGAGCCGAAATGACCTCATCCATGCAGAAGAGGGGGAGGACCGGTTTGTAGACCTCTGTGCAGTTGGTGAGTCTCTTCAGGTGCTTCTGCTGCTGGGAAGCTCCTGACCGAATGCCATTTTTACTTGCATTATCTCCTGTGATCAGAGAACCCAGGGAGGAAGGGACAGTTTCTGCTTATCTTCCTTTGATCCTCCCTTTCCTTGGCATGGGCCTATAATACCCTGCCTCTGTGTCCTCCTTCTTAGATAGTGAAATGAGACTGGTTATTTTTTCCTACAGAGCTGGGAATTTTCTTTACCTCAGTGCCACAAATACCTGGCATTTCCCTTTTGGAAGCCCTAATGTGCTTCATCCTGCCAGGATGAATCAGACTCTCCTGCGGCTGTGTAGGAGAAGCACAGACCCCAGCAGTGCCAAGGCCACATAGCACTCCATCTGGCTCCTGGCTCTGAGGCAGTGACTGCCCCAGAGTGAGATCACACCTGGATTCAGCTCCCTGCTTGCCGTTGTCTGTGCCACACTCCATCGCTGGCTTTCCCTGCAGCCTCGTCATGTACTTTTCTATTTTTTTTCTCAAATGAGAAATGTTGCTCTAAATTCTCATAACCATTTGTCTTTTCTTAGCAGTGTCTTTGTCTCTACAGATAGGTTCCTCAGGGAAGGTGTACTAAGGGTAGAGGTTTCTGCATTTTTGAGAATTCCAATGTTATTATCTTCCATTAGCAGTTCAAAAAGATGCTTATCATTTACCCCAGTGCCCGTTTCTTTAAAATTTCCCCAGATATTTTGTTTTGTTTGAAACAGGGTCTCTCTATTAGCCCTGTCTGTCTGGGAACTCACTGTGCAGGTTAGGCTGGCCTGGAACTCACCAAGACTCACCTGCTTCTGCCTCTCGTGGTGAGATTAAAGGCCCGCGCCAGCACGCCTAGCCAGTTTTGAGGCCAGTTGCATGAGCACAGACTAATTCTTGTGTTACTGACTGCTGCTGATTTTAACCCTCTGTTACCCTACATGAATGGATACACAGTGGACTTCTCTTGAGTTGTATTCATTTTATAGCAATGACAGGCTAGTGTGTATTACAGATCTAAATCTAATTTTTAAAAATTATTGTTGTGTTTAGATGATTTACCTTGATTATCATTTTACCTACATTCTGGTTTTTATAAAATGAATTATAATTTTTGAAAAACTTTTTTTTTTTTTTTTTTACTGTGGTGTATATGCAGTTGAAGACTGTTAGACTTGTGTGACTCCTGGTTGGCTGAGCACAGGCCAGTGGATAGCCCCACACCCGTTCATATATAGGCAGTATAAGGTGACCTTGTGGGTTAGTAAGAAAAAGTAAAAGAGGGCATGAAGTTTGGAGGAGGTGGGGGAGGGAAGGATAGATCTGGGAGGACTTGCGGGGAGGAGCAGGAAGAGACTATGATCCAGATACATTGTAAGAAGTCTCAAAAGAATTCTTAAAAAGATTATACTACAGAAATACTCGAATTGTTTATAAGTGAAAGAAACGGAAGCCCCCTATGGTCCCCGAGAACCAGAGGGGATAGAATGGACTCGGACCAGTTTTGTAATTTGTACTTTTATTAAGCATCTATGTTTTTTGTTTCTATAGAGTTTCATGTAATATTCTTAGTTCAATCCTTTTTTGTGTTTAGCCATTCTTGTGTTTGTTCACTCAACAAATATTTAGTAAATGCCAATAATAGTCCAGGAGTTGTCTGAGGCATTTGAGCTGCTGGGCAAATGACTGGGGCCCTTCATCTTTGGGGTGTCTGTTTCAGCAAAGTATTGGATGAAACCGATGACAGCAAAATGTGTAGCACATCAGATAGAGCTGCGTTTGAAGGACGGAAGGCTCTGGAAGGGTCTGAAAGGTCTAGACATAGTAGTAGAGTTTCAAACAGAATGGCCGTAGATGGCCCTATGACAAAGGTTATTTTTGAATAAGGACTTGGAAAAGACTATCATGAGAAAGAACCTTCTAGAAACAAGTATCCAGACCCCGAGACAGGAATGTAACTAGCATTCATGAGGAATGTCAAAGCTTAAAGGTAGGTTAGGTCCTAGCAAGGATTCCAGGTGTTGTGCCCAGATTGTAAAAACCCCAAAGAGACCACCAGGAATCCCAACCCACTGGAATTGCATGAGGATCTTTATCCAAGCTCAAGTTTGGGCCCCCAACCTTCCTGATGGAACAGGAAAGAGTGAACCCCCCAGGTCTAAGTGTACGGGCTTATAGAGGAAAAACCCGCAAGCAGGTTTTCAAGCCGTGGCATTACATGAGAGGGTAAAGGAATGCTGTCCTTCAAACCTACGTCTGCCTTTAAGCTCTTGTCCTTTTTTCTTGTCACGTTAGTGCAGCTATCTCAGTGCCTGTCCTGCTGGCTTAAGGAGATAGGTTTGGTTTTCTTTTCTGCCTTATGAGGTCTCTTTTAACGTGTCCTATCAGAGTCCTCAGCACTGTCTCTTCTGACTAACTGGGCTAGAATACAGAACTCTTTTGGGGTAGAGGAATTAAGGTCTTCTTTATGTACACATGGGATCAGTCTCATTGAACAAACCCATCATGTCTGTTCAAGGGGAATAATCTATTTGGAATGAACAGTGGGTATTGTTCTATTGTAAAGGTGCTGATTTGACAAAGGGACTTTACCCAGGCAGGTACCTTGCCCTGATATGGTTTGCAGGGTTAAAGCCGGACCTTTTTGTGACCATATATATGTAGTGTCTCTTTTAGACACATTATATCTAGCTATTAACCCAGTGTCTTTATAAAAGAGGGGTCTAGCACTATAATATAACCAACAAGAGGTGGTAAGTTCTGGAAAGTCTGTTAACTGTCAAGCCATGAGTGATCAGCCAGCTGACACAAATCAAAAGTCAAATCTGGGAACCAGGGTGTCCCAAGTGTCTTCTTTGTACAAGCTAGTTGGACACGATAGTCAGTCTCAGGATTTTCAATTACCCAGGTCGGGTCAAAAGGCTGATGTGAGTCAGGGGCTTCAGTATATACAGTTAACAAGAAAAGTAGGCTCAGGACAGGGTTAATTTTAGCTCGAAAGGACTGGTGCTACTTTTAACTTTCTACTCCTGTGGTGGCTGTGAAGTCAGGTGATCTTTTTCTGGGGAAAGGGGATCAGCTGGTCTCACATGAGTGCAGAGCACCCAGGCAGCAATCCCGTCCACTTTAAAGGCATTTGGCCTGGTCAGCAGGATAACAAAAGGTCTTTTTCACCTGGGCTCCAGCACATTCCGGAGAATTTTTTTTTTTTTTTTTTTTTTTTTATGTAGACCCAGTCTCCTGGTTGAAACTTGTAGAGTTCACACGATTTAAGCCAAACATATTCATGAGCTCACTGGGTAGCTCTGACCTTAGTTATTAGTTCATCATATTTTAATTCTGCAGTAGCTGCCGACTGAAGGTTAGGTGGCAGTGGGGGCAGGGACACCATACGTGATTTCAAAGGGGGTTAGTCTCATCTGGCAAGGAGAACTCCTCACCTGATACAGGGCAAAGGGAAGGAGCACCATGCAGCCCCTACCAGTCTCTAAGGCTGATTTAGTTAAGGTCTCTTTTAATGTCTTACTTATTTTTTTAATTGCCCTGAACTTTGGGGTCAGTATGTACAAGAATTTTGTCACATCTTGACTCTTGGACACAAATTCTGGTCCATTGTCTGATCCTACCATATGAGGGAATCCATACCTGGGTAAGATATCTTCTAGCAACTTCTTAGCTCCTACCTTTGAAGTCTCAGTCTTTGTTGGAAATGTTTCCGTCCATCTGGAGAAAATGTCTACAAATACCAGCAGATATTTATAGCCATATCTTCCCTGCTTGATCTCTGTAAAAATCAGTTTTCCCAGTAGGCTCCCAGTCTCTTACCTTGAAGTCAGGAATTTGGATATTTTGGTGTTGCTGAGAGTATTGGTCAGCTGACAAGCTTTTAAGTTTGTCACTGTATCCTCAAGAGTGTTGTGTATATCCTTGGAAGTCACCTTAGATTGCCTCGCTGTGTCTGTCATTCATTTCATTTTTATGTGAGTGACTCTGGATCTTTCTGAGAACAGTTCTTGTTAAAGAGGTAGGTAATATTAGCTTACCTCCAGCCGATCGCCACCAGCCCATTTAATTTTCTTTTTCTTGTATATATCAGTTGCTCTGGGTGGTTCAGGTAGGACAGTGGCCAATCTAGAGATGGCTCTTTCTTTTAAGGCTACCTCTTTAGCAGCCTTGTCAGCCAAGTTGTTACCTCTAGCCGTTGGTTCCTTCTTGGTGTCCTGTAGAATTTTATCTTTATTTTTGACAGTTCTTCTTTCTGCTGTTAGGAGCCCTCTTTCCTCGTAAATGGCTCCTTGCACATGAGCAGTTGTAAATGGATATCTGGCTGTCCCTGCAGATGTTAACAGCCAGTCCTTTTCCTATGATAGGGCCTGCGTTAATGTTATTAGCTTGGTTCTTTGATCTGAAGTGCCTGGAGGAAGAGAGTGAGTCCAGATTACCTCTGTTTCTGTAGTGGTCGATGCCCCTGCTCTCCTCTGACCCTCTTGGGTGAAGCTGCTTCTGTCAGGAAAACCACATCCACTCTGTCTCTGACAGAGGAAAGTCTCTCAAGTTAGGTAGGGTACTGTGTACCTGGGCCAGAACCTCGTTACATTGATGGAGTGGACAGTGTAAGTCAGGGTCGGGTAGGAGAGTCACAGGGCTTAGGGAAGACAGGCAGCTGGAAAATAACTTAGCCAGGGTTGACTAGGTCTGATAATGAATTATGTAGGCATTACTGAGCCATCAATCAGAAGGCTGCTTGAGTACCCCTTTAATTGCATGGAGGGGGTTAGTTACAATCAAATTCGGTCCCAGTTACATCAGCATCATTTGTTGAAGATACTTTCTTTTTGCCATTGTAAGGTCTTTGGCTTCTTTGTTAAAAATCAGGTGTCCATTGGTGTGTGGGTTTATTTTTGGGTCTTTGAGTCTATTCAATTGATCAACCTGTCTGTTGGTATAGAATACCAATATCATGCTGTTTCTATTACTATTGCTCTGTAGTACAACTTAAAGTCAGGGATGATAATATCTCCAGAAGTTCTTTTATTGCTCAGAATCATATTAGCTATCCTGGGTTTTTTGGTTTTCCTTATGAAGTTAAGAATTGCTCTTTCAAGGTCTGTAAATGAATTGTGTTGGAATTTTGATGAGAATTACATTGAATCTGTAGATTGCTTTTGATAAGAAGGACATTTTCAGTATCCTAATCCTACTGATACATGAGCACGAGAGAGCTTTCCATCTTCTGATATCTTCTTTAATGTCTTTTTTCAGGGACTTGAAGTTCTTGTCATACAGGTCTTTCAGTTGCTTGGTTGGAGTTACACAAATATATTTTATATTATTTGTGACTATTGTGAAGGGTGTTGTTTCCCTAGTTTATTTCTCAGCCCATTTATTGTTTGTATAAAGGAGGACTACTATTTTTTTTTAAAGTTAATTTTGTGTTCAGCCACTTTGCTGAAGGTGTTTATTAGTTTTAGGAGTTCTCTGGTAGAATTTTTTATATGAACTATGTTCATATCAGCTTTATTTGTAATAGCCAGAATCTGGAAACAACAGCAGAAGAATGGACAAAGAAAATGTGATTCATCTACAGAATGGAGTACTACTCAGCTATTAAAATAAAGGAGATCATGAAATTTGCAGGAAAAAATTATATTAGAACACCCTTAGCTTAGGCACTAAGATCAACAACTATGTATACGTATGACTACTATCATATCGTTTGCAAATAATGAAACTTTAACTTTCCAATTTTTATCCCCTTCATCTCTTTCAGTTGTCTTATTGCTCTAGCCTGGACTTCAAGTACTATATTGACTGGCTATGGAGAGAGTAGATAGCCTTTTCTTGTCCCCAATTTTAGTGGAATTGCTTTAAGTTTCTCTCCATTTAAATTGATGTTGGCTATTGACTTGTTATCTATTCCCTTTATTGTATTTAGGTTTGTGCCTTGTATCTTTGATCTTTCCAAGGTATGAAGGGGAGTTGGATTTTGTCAAGGGCTTTTTCAGCATCTAATGAGATGATCATGTGTTTTTTTCTTTTACTTTGTTTATATCATGGATTTTGTTGATATATATATATATATACATCCCTGGATTCAGTTTGCGAGTATATTATTGAGTATTTTTGCATCAATGTTTATAAGGAAGATTGGTCTGAAATTCTCTTTTTTTGTTGAGTCTTTGTGTAGTTTAGGTATCAGGGTGACTGGCCTCATAAAATGAGTTTGGCAATGTTCCTTCTGTTTCTGTTTTGTGGAATAGTTTGAGGAGTATTGGTATTAGCTCTTTGAAAGTCTGGTAGAGTTCTGCACTAACACCATCTAGCCCTGGGCTTTTTTTGGTTGGGAGACTTTTAATGACTGCTTCTATTTCCTTAGGAGTTATAGGACTATTTAGATAGTTTACCTGATCTTGATTTATCTAAGTGGTGTCTGTCTAGAAAATTATCCATTTCTTTTAGATTTTCAGATTTTGTGGAGTACAGGTTTTTAAAGTAAGACTTAATGATTCTTTGAATTTCCTCAGTGTCTGTTGTTGTCGTCTCCCTTTTCATTACTGATTTTTAAAATTTGAATATTGTCTCTCTGCCTTTTAGTTAGTTTGGCTAAGGGTTTGTTTATCTTGTTGATTTTCTCAAAGAACAAGCTCTTGGTTTCATTTTCTCTTTGTTTCTAATTTATTGATTTCAGCCCCAAGTTTGATTATTTTGCCATCTACTTCTCTAGGGTGTGCTTGCTTCTTTTGTTCCTAGAGTTTGCAGGTGTAGTTTTAGATTGCTAGCATGAGAGTTCTCCAATCTCTTTGTGAAGGCATTCAGTGCTATGAACTTTCCTCTTAGCACTGCTTTCATTGTGTCCCATAAGTTTGGGTATGCTAGGCCTTCATTTTCATAGAATTCTAGAAAGTCTTTAATTTCTTTATTTTTTTCCCTGACCCAGAGATTATTGAATAGAGAGTTGTTCAGTTTTCATGAGTTTGTAGACTTTCCTTTGTTTCTGTTGTTGTTGAAGTCCAGGTTTAATCCATGGTGGTCTGGTAGGATACAAGGAGTATTTTAATATTCTTGTGTCTGTTGAGGCTGTCTTTGTGACTGACTATATGGTCAATTTTAGAGAAGATTCATGAGATTCTATGAAGAAGATAGATTTTGTGTTTGGGAGAAATGTTCTCTAGATATCTGTTAGGTCCATTTGATTTATAATATTGGTTAATTTTATTATTTCGCTGTTTAGTTTCTGTCTTGATGACCCATCCATTGGTGAGAGTGGGGTGTTGAAGTCTCCCACTATTAATGTGTGGGGTTCAATGTGTGAGTTAAACTTTACTAAAGTTTCTTTTATGAATGTGGGTGCCCTTGCATTTGATGCATAGATGTTCAAAATTGAGAGGTCATCTTGGTGGGTTTTTCCTTTGATGGGGATGAAGTGCCCTTCCACATTTCTTTTGATTACTTTTGGATGAAAATCTATTTTATTAGGTATTAGAATGGCTACACCAGCTTGTTTCTTGGGTCCATTTGCTTGGAAAACCTTGTTCCAGCCCTTTACTTTTAGGTAGTGTCTATCTTTGTTACTGAGGTGTGTTTCTGGTATACAGTAGTATGATGGAGCCTGATTACACATCTACTCTGTTCGCTTGTGCCTTTTATTAGGGAATTGAGACCATTGATGTTAAGAGATATTAATGAACAATGATTGTTATTTCCTGTTATTTTTATGGTGGTGGTGTTTAGGGGTGTGTATGTGTTTCTTTTTCTTTTGGTCTTGGTGGTGTGGAATTACTTATTTCTTGTGTTGTCTGGGTATAGTTACCTGCTTTGTGTTGGAGTTTTCCTTCTACTATCCTCTGTAGTGCTGGATTAGTGAAAAGATATTATTTAAATTTAGGTTTGCCATGGAATATCTTGTTTTTTTCTGTATGGTGATTGAAAGTTTTGATGGATATAGTAGTCTGGGCTGGCATCTGTGATCTCTTAGAGACTATAAAAACAGTGCCTTTCTGGCTTTTAAAGTCTCTTTTAAGAAGTCTGATATAATTCTATTAGATCTGCCTTTATGTGTCACTTGGCCTTTATCCCTTTCAGCTTTTAATATTCTTTTTTTGTTCTGTACATTTAGTGTTTTGATTATTATGTGGTGGAAGGATTTTCCTTTTGATCTAGTCTATTTGGTGTTCTGTACACTTTTTGTATGTTTATAGGTATCTATTTCTTTAGGTTAGGATTTTGTTGAATTTTGTTTCTGGACCTTTGTGTTGGGAATCTTTTCCTTCTTCTATTCCTCTTATTCTTAGGTTTGACCTTTTCATAGTGTCCCAAATTTCCTGAATGTTTTGTGTTAGAAACTTTTTAGATTTAGCATTTTCTTTGACTGATGTATCAATTTCTTCCATTGTGCCTTCTATGCCTGAGGTTCTCTCTTCCATACCTTGTATTCTGTTGGTGAATCTTGTTCCTGTTCTCTTTCCTAGATTTTCCATATCTAATATTCCTTCAGTTTGTATTTTTTAAATTGCTTCTATTTCCATTTTCAAATCTTGACCAGTTTTTTTTTCATTTCTTTCACTTGTTTGATTGTATTTTCCTGTATTTCTTTATATTTATTCATCTCCTCTTTAAGGGCCTCTATCTGCTTGGTTGTATTTTCCTGTATTTCTTTAAGGGACTTATTTGTTTTCTCTTTAAAGGCCTATATCATCTTCTTAAGATTAAATTTAAGGTCATTTTACTTGCGATTCAGGTGTGTTAGGTTATCTATGGCTTGCTATAGTAGGCTACCTGGGTTCTGGTGGTTCCATATTGCCCTGGCTTTGGTTGATTGTGTTCTTATGCCATCTGGTTGTCCCTGGTATTGACAGGCCTCATAGTCCCTAATGGGAGTAGGCTTCTGGGGCTTCAGGTAGAGCTAGTAGTCCCTGGTGGCAGAAGGCCTCTGGGATTACAGGTAGCAGGACTCCAGGGATACAGGCAGAGCTATGGCCTGGGAAATGGAGTGCAGAGGGGACAGCGTGGAACTTGCCACTGCTGGGTTTGCTTGGAGGGGCTGGCAGACAGGAAATTATGGTAGGGGTCTCACCTGTTGGTCCTTGATGGCTGCAGGCCTCTGGGATTACAGGTAACAGTGTGGACTGGAAGATGGATATGTAACTTTCAGTGCCACATTCTGGGCAGCTTGGTTGGAAGAATGCTTGGAACTCTCTTTCTTCTTAGTGGTTTTAGATAGTAATGACAGTATGAATCTTGGTTAGCTGTGTGTACCTTCCATAGAACCTGGCACGGATCATCCATTTATGTAGGTGTGTCTGCATGTTGTTGAATAAGTCATGGTGAGGGCCAGTGAGGACCCTCTATTCACTAATGTTCCCTTAGTTGAGTGGAGAGATTCTCTGTGTTCAACTGGCTCACTGGGTCCTGCTGTCATTCAGGAGTTATTTCAACTTTCCAATACATACAGCTCAAAGATATCAGATCTTGTTTTTTCTTAAGAGATACTTTTATTATAGGTAATACTTGCTGACATTAAGCTACATCTAGAAAACACAGAAAGGTGAAAAAGAGTGCCAGTCTCTGGTTTTTCCTTCATAACCTACAACATGAATGATGTATTTACCAGAGACCTCACATGAGCATGCATTAGCTGTTTGCTGGGAAATTCAGCCCAGAGACCCAGGTTCACAAAGTGTCCTAAAGGGATATTGGCCTTATGGCCTATGCCTCGTGCCCAAGCACCCCATGGTTTACTGTATCTGCAGCTGGCAGCTCTTTATTTCTTTGGAGCCGAGGAACAAAAAAGCTTTCAGATTACACGGAGAGCCATGTCTTGCTTTGAGTGTGTGTTTAGAGTGAGGAGCTGGGGGACTGCAAGGGCATTTCGGGGAGAGGAGTGTGGCTTTGTCACAGTTGATCGTGTGAGCAATTGTGAGGTCTTCATACATGAGTCTTGCTACCTCTCTCTTGGATGGAATGGTGAACTGGGTATGGGTGACCTTGCTGTCTCCTCTGAGACTTTGTTGAGTGACTCACGCACGGTGGTTTGCATGTCCTCTGTATTGCGAGTGGCCCTGTGCATTTACAGACATTCCTACTGTGTGACCGTTGAATATTTGAGCAACCAGTTGGATCTGCAGCCAGAGTGAGCCTGGCCAGGTGTGAGATGTGTGCTGAATGTGCATGTGTGACTGTGAGGTCTCCATGTGAACATGTGAGTATGTAGATATGAAGTCTGATGCAGTGTCTTGCTCTACATGTCTTCTGTTCTGCCTGGTATAGGTCTTTGCTTGTCTGTACTGCATGCTGTGCCTTCCCTAGTCCCTGATGCCCGTGAGAAGAACAGCCTCATTTACAGTCCTTATCAGCATTGGCCTCTGTATGATTCAGCCCTGATTTGTGGAAGTAGCCACCCCCACGGTGCAGATGTGAGGCAGAGGCTTGCCTCATGAGGGGTTGTGAGGAGGCACAGCCTTCAGTGGGTGATTATTGGGGTGGCATCCAGGAACGGGCCTTCACTGTTAAGACTTATTGGCGTCCTCTGGGTCCTGCCTATGGAGACATTCCTCTAGAGGCTCAGGGATGTGGCTCCATTTCCCTAGACTGATAATGTTTTCAGGGTGTCTCTGAAAGCCTGGGCATGTACACACTGGTATATAGAAAATGTACACCCTGAATCCATTCAGAGAGACCCCAGGGCCAGGCATTCAGAGGCTTCTAGGCTGGGGCTCAGTGTTTTCTCACAGGAACTAGAAACACCTGCTGTCTAGGCTCTCAGGGCAGAAACTGGGATAGTAGCACAGACTTGAAGAAGATAAGTAGTAAAACTGTGTCTTTGCTACACCCACCCATCCAGAACCTTCAGGTACCCACAGACCCGTCTCAGTTGTTCCAGCATTGACCATCTATGTGAATAGGGCCCTGTAGCAAACAGTGACTGTTGGTGATGAGGTGATTGTAATTGTCGGGAGTGAGCTGTGGACCATGTTTTAGGTGGAGTGTCAGAAAAGGACACTGTGTAAGTAACACTGAAGCTAAAACCCAAACTCACAAGCCAATGAGGAGACCTGGAAAAGCCAAGATGGAGCAGGAATAGTCAATGTTTAGAGGAGGAAGAAGTTGGCCATTTGGTTGCATATAAGGAAGGAATCAGATTATAGCAGGGTCAGCATCCTTTCTAGATCATGAGTATTTAGCACTCTGAACAAGACAGTAGCTGCCAAAACACATAAGCATTTAACTGTGTTCCAGAGGAACTGCTTAAGAAACAGGTGGTCAGTGGTTTCTGATCCTAGTTGGTAGAGAAAAAGGAAAGCCAGAGACTTCAGAGCCCCCAGGCCACATTTCAAAGATGGTATTAATGGTGGGCTTTATACCTTTGGGTAAAATCTTGGAATACCTGCAGAGGGTACCCATGTCAGAGCTGTCTGTTTGGAACTTGGCCAGGGTCCTGGGGACCAGAGACATTGATTGTTGATCATCCAGTCAGGTACCCAGTAGCTCTGGACTCCCTAGTCTGAGAAGTGAGAAAGGGCTAGAATTCATGCAGGAGTCACGGAGGTAATTGGCTCAGTGACCTGTGCTCAGGAAGATGTCCTCAGAGTGGGTGTGGACATGAAGGGGATGTCCGTAGGTGGGTGGTGCCTGTCCTGGTAGCCCACGGTTCCTGAGCCCTCATCAAGATTTGTTCTGCAGGGTCTCCATTTGCTCGTGCCAGCCTCAAGAGTGGGAAGACGGAGAGCTCATCGTACTTCCGGAGAAAGGAGAAGATGTTCCGGTTCTTTATCCGGCGTATGGTGAAAGCACAGAGCTTCTACTGGGTGGTACTGTGTGTGGTGGCCCTGAACACACTGTGTGTGGCCATGGTGCACTATAATCAGCCTCAGCGGCTTACCACTGCACTGTGTACGTATTCTCATCCCGCCCCCAGGGCTCTCCCAATCACTATACTCTGTAGCCTGGAAATCCTGGTACTGGATACTCTGGATGCTACCCCATCTCTGCTGCATAGCCTGGCCTGTGTCTGGGGCCTGAAGATCTCGTTTATCCAGCTAGGTCCTCATCATGATTGTACCTTGATATGAAATGAGGGCTTCTTATGGGAGTAGATCATGGTGCGATCAGTGGCAAGGTGGCAAGCCAGGCTGGTAGACTCAGTCATCAATGACTTCGTTTCTTGCCTCTTTGCCCTGAGGCTGCTCTCACCACCCTGGAGGCCTGTAGAGGCAGAGTTGTGCTTCTGTATTTTCGCAGGGATCTCCTGACCACTCTGTCTTTTTGCCATGGCCGAATTGGGGCGTTTCCCTGTCCCCCACTGGGGCCAGCCAGCTTGTTGTCTCGTGTCCATGAGTCCCTCACCAGTCACTGAGATCTGAGTTATATTCAGCTGGCCCCAGTTACAGTTCAGGGAAGGCAGAGAGGAAGAGCTGGAGGCTTGAGGCATCCTCTGCTTGTCTAACATTAGAACTGGTCCTCAGAGGGGGATCTTCCACATCACATGGGGTGCTGCATCCCTCAGGTGTTGAGGAGAACTACTGCTCTGCTTTCTGTTCCTGCAGGGGTTGGCTGTACTTACCCAGTGGGTATGGGGACTAGGATGTGTTTTCTGTTCACTCTCTCCAGAGGGGCTCTGTGAGCCAAAAGTTTTCTAAGTCATTCAGAAGAGCCCTTTTTGACTGGCTCAGTGTTATCCCCTGATGGCTGCTCTTATGTAACCATAGGCCTTATTCTATGGAGAACTGAAGGGCTCCCATCAGATATAGGCACTGACAGCCCCATGGTAGCCAGTCACATGCACCCATGTGTATATTTTTTGAGAGTAGGATTCTAGGCTGTAGCTTCCTAAAGTTCTGTGTTCAAGTTGATTACTTGCCTCATAGGAAAAGGTATAGAGGTAGCAGAGGCTAAAGGAATAGTGGTGTCACCAACCACTAGCCTGAAGGTCAGGGATAGTGTGCATCATACGAAGCAGGCTCTGGCTCCAGGTCACCTGTACAAGAGGTGGTTTGGTATGTCAGGACTTTTCTTGGGACAGAGTTCATTGTTTCTGTTGGTTCTCCAGGCTCACATCCCCTGTCTCCATCCCCCATTGGGGTTGGGTGGGAACCAAAGATCTGATCCTGTGCCCTCAGTTGTTCAGGCTTATACTTCTCTCATGGGAGCCAGTGATATCTCAAGAGTCTTTAACCACAGAGTGTTTGCTGTCTGAGTAGAATAGATGTATATGTTATGGGGTATTGTCTGCTTACATGTCTGATGATGTGTATGGGCATAAAGCTAGAAGTGCCCAATGTTGGGCTAGGCCACATTGGAGAGGCCTGCCAGGAGATGTGTCCCTTGGTGCCCTCTCTTCTCAGAGGTTTTCTGTAATTCCTGGCTCTTTTGGCCTCATTGAGGGAAAATGGACGAAGGAAGGAGATCTGAATGTTTCTCCTTAGCGTTGAAGAGAGTCTTTGGTGGCTAGACTGACCCAGCAAGGTAGGGCAGGCTTGCCAGAGCCTGAGGGCATGCTGTACAAAGGTAGGGCAGGCTTGCCAGAGGCTGAGGGCATGCTGTACCTGATGCAGACCAACTGGGGCTCTGCCACTCTACAGATGGGCTCTGTCCATCTGACTGCCCATCCCTAATGGTCCCAAAGCACTACTTTGAAGACAAAGCTTGGAGATGAAGAGAGAAGCTGTTGAAACTTATCGTCCCGTGAGTCTTACGAAGTCTAACGATAGACAGCATTCGACTCTGTTCCCATGGCATATTGGCCTCTTACTAGAAAAAAACAAACAATTTTTTTGTAGGAGTTAATTTCCTCCTTTTACACTATGGGTCCTGGGGACCAAGTTCAGGTTGTCAGGCTTGATGACAAGAGCCTTTGCCACTGAGACTATCTCACTGACAGTAGAAAAACACATTTAATCATCTTTCTCTGACTCGCTTTAGCTTGTAAGTCCTAGAGAAAACGATGACTGTTGTCTTGCAGGCCAGTTCCCAGCAGCTCTGGGGCCTGCCAGTTGAATGAAGAATGCAAGAATTAAGGAAGGAACCCTTTCTCGCCTCAGAGGGAGGGTCTGGTCGTCTTGACAGAATATAAGGACATTTCTGACTGCTTTCTCTGAAAGAAAATTTAGCCCCTGACAATTCTTGTCAAACCCTCTTATTTATTCTGAAAAGCAAGATTGGTTTGTGAAAAGCCCAGTAGCACAGGAGTTGCTCTCGTGGGTATGCAGGTACTTTGGGCTTCAGATAGGAATGTTGGGTCCTTCCGTTCTGCTAAGTGTTTCTTTTGTCTGCTGAGCTGTTTCAGGCAGGTATGTGCAGCTATCACGTTTCCCCTGTATTTCATACCGACTAGCAACATTGAGACCTGATGCTGGTCACTTGGGTGGTGTTAAGCCTGATAGGCCAGGGTCCTGTCTCTGCCCTCAGCCTACTTATCAGCACCCCGTGTTAGATTCAAGTACCTGAAAATTTTCACAGAGGCTCCAGCGGGTGTGCTTACTCAGTTAAGTTGTTCTTGGGTTATAAAATGGATTTCCCTCTCTGTTTGTGTGGTGCTACAGAGCGAACATCTCAACTGCTGCAAAATTGACTAAGCATTTGGAGAGTGGTAGGTGCAGGTGAATCTCAGGGTGCATTGGCATGGAGGAATAGACTCATCCTTTATCTGTTTCATCAGGAGGCCCCATGTCCTTGACAGAGGCCCTGTGTTAGTTGGCTACTGGCTTTCTGGTGACAGGGATCTTGGAAAGTTATCTTTCATCTTTTGTCATGACTTTGTGATTTCTGTGGCTCTGCTCTGGGTTCTGAGTTACTGTGCCCTGATCAGAGGTCACAAAAACTGTTGGTGCCTTTGGTAGCTCATGCTAGACGGTTGGTGGAGAGGTTTCCATTTAGTAGAGGCAAACACATAAATAAAGTTCAAATCAAACATGGTTCTCTTGGGGTCCTTAGGAACTCACTCTGTAGGCCAGGCTGGCCTCGAACTCAGAAATCTTTCTGCCTCTGCCTCCCAAGTGCTGGGATTAAAGGCATGCACCACCACTGCCCGGCTGTTAGGAAGTTTTTATGGGAGCCTCTTATGAGGAGGCTGAGACCCCTAATGGAGTTAGGGATCTGGAGCCTGGAGCCAGAGGTAGAAGGGCCATCGGGGTGTCCCCAGCCATATTGTGCCAGGCTCCTCTGAAGTATCTGGAGGCAGCTCACCCAACCATTGAGTACTTGTTACCATACAGACTGGACCTGGGATGCCTCGTGATCTTTTAGTTCTTTATCCCCCTCCTGAGCTGTGTCTAGAGCAGGGGGCATAGAGCAAGGCTCAGGGGGTCAGAGGTGTGTGGCAAGGGGTCAGTGGTGTGGTGCTGCCAGGCCTGGCCAGAGGCCAGGTGAGGGGTCTGAGTTAACCCCTCTCTTCTCTGACTTCTCCTAGACTTTGCAGAGTTTGTTTTCCTGGGTCTCTTCCTCACAGAGATGTCCCTGAAGATGTATGGCCTAGGGCCCAGAAGTTACTTCAGGTCTTCCTTCAACTGCTTTGACTTTGGGGTGAGTAAAATGCCTCGCTAAGCCCCTTCTGTCAGGTAAGTCTGAGCTGTGCACAGACCCCTCCCCTATGTGTTTTCAGTGGGCTGAGCTCTTGTAGAGGGAGGCCTATCCTAGCTCCATCTTGTGGCCAGAATGTCAGCAGCTGCTTTCCTGAAGGCTCTGATCCTATGTATAGACCAACAATCAGTCAAGGTTCTGTAGCTCCTTCTGTGCCTAGGATCTTGTCACTTGGTAGCTCAGTTTTCCCAGTGAGCTAGGGGACTGTGGCCCAGCATCCTACCATCCTGCAGTCTAGCCTGGGTACCTGTCCCTGTGAGTCTGGGAAAGAACAGTATGCTGTGCCAGTCTTACCGTTTTGAAGAGTGTGTGGTAGGCCTGGTTTGGTCTCTTCCTAACCTTTATGGGTCAGAGAGCTCTCAGTGATAACTGTTGCTGTTGCCGTTGCTTACCCTGAGAGTAGAGAGCAAGCCCAGGGTAGAATCGTATAGAGCATGAAGGATGTGCTTAGCCCAGAGCCCCAGGGTCGGTCCGATTGGCACTAGCCTAGATGATGGATGGAATGACTTGGAATGCTGGATGTGGACTTAGCCAGATGGAAGGAAACTTCAGCATAGCTTGAGGTCTTCAGTCTGTTGAGTTGTGACACTGTGACCCTACTTCACAGGAGCAGTGGGATAGGCTAACTTTCATAGGCACGTCTACTCAGAGCAGGGTTTGTAGGGAGCACAGAGGAGCCACAGGTACAGAAGTGAAGGAGTGCAGTGTCCCCGTAGTATCAGCTGCTGCTTGCAGCCTGGTGTCCATGGGGCTCTGGGTTCTGGCCCCAGAGCTCTCTCTTTCTGGGAGAAGTAGCGCATATGTGCAGCTAGACAGTATTCTTAGCCTGCCCGATCAAGAGGGACTCAAAAGAGATATATTTTTAAAAAGATTTCATTTTTAATTTTAATTTTGTGTGTGTAGGTGCCTATGGAGGCTAGAGGTGTCAAATGTCCCCAGAGCTGGACTTACAAACTATTATGACCATTCGCTGTGGGTACTGGGAAGCAAACTTAGATCCTCTGCAAGATCAGGGCGTGCTCTTGACTACTGAGCATGCTCTGTAGCCCCAGGGACCTGGTTTGTTTTCTATTGCCTTGGTCCTTCTCAGTCAACCTGGTATGCCTCTACCTGCACTTTTAAAAAGGGCATATTGGGCATTTGAGGCTATTTTAATGGATATATTATAGACCTTCTTGGGGTTTACCCCATTAGATAAAAATCAACTCCTACAGAATATGTCCTCTGTTCATGTTTTTTTTTTTTTTTTTTTTTTTTTGAGATATATTACTGGTAGCATCCTGTAGCATCCTGGAGGGCTCACTGTCCTAGGAACAAGCATGGGCTATAGCTCTGTCTCTCAGTTCCTCAGTACAGAGTTGGTAGTACAGCCCAATCTCTTACTCCTGAGGACTAGGTGGGAAGTCCACCCTACCCTTGTAACTTCTTTACGACTGACTGGCCTGTGAGTCACACGAGTGATTCCCTGTCAGAACTAGCTTTTGCCCTTTTTCAAGTCCATTGAAGTCATGGCGCTGTTCTTGGCATCATCTTTATGCCATGCCCCTTTTCAGTGTTGGCACCACTTGGGATCTGTAAAGGCTGGGCATTTTCTGAACCAGCAGGTCCGCGCCCTTCTGTTAGATTCTCCTTGCTTTTATGTTTGGCTTAAGCAGAAGGAAAGTCCAGATGCTCGGCCTGTGATCCCCAGAGGCAGATCACACCTCACAGTTTACTGAGTCCCCACAGCTATAAGCAACTGTGGCCTGACTTCTTGCCAGGGGACCATGGCACATACCTTCTCTGGCTGTCAACAAGATTTCCCTTGTGTCCTTGTAGGTCCTGATGGGCAGTGCTTTCAGTGTCCAGGGCACTTGGTACATTCACTGACAGGCCACTCAGAACTTGTTCTCTGGCTCCAAAACTACTACCTACTACTTTTTGTTTTATTATAACAATATACTACCGTGCTTCTAAAACCCACGCTGGTTTTTCCTACTCGGAAAGCAGTGATCTCAATGGTGAGTGGCTTAAGGCAACAAACGCATCATGCTTCACTCTCTGTGAGGGAAGAGTTCCAATGTGACACACCTGAAGGCCTCTGGCTTGCTCTCTAGTGAGGCTTTAGTTATCCCAGTTCCATCTTGGGGCTACTGACCAGGCTCATGGCCCTGCCTGCCACAAGCTCTGTTCCTGGTCACCTGAGCCTCTCCACAGGCTACTAGAGTGCTCCAGGAAGAAGAGCCCAGGGCAGCAAGATAGACAACATGACATCTGTGGCTTGTGCAACTGGGGAGTAGGGTGGGCATTTACTGAGAGATGGAGTCACACCAGCATACATGCTCGGACATGTGCACATGTGTGTCAGTTTCATCCGTGTATGCTCAGGTGTCCAGATACAGATGTGCCCTGTGTTGGTGCTCTTTGTTACAGGTGATTGTGGGGAGTATCTTTGAAGTAGTCTGGGCTGCCATCAAGCCAGGAACCTCCTTTGGAATCAGTGTGCTGCGGGCTCTGCGACTGCTGAGGATATTCAAAGTTACCAAGTATGTTATCTGTATGTTCCTTTCTGGGGAAATGGGCAGAGGCAGCATGTGAGGCTGGAACATAGGGGATGGTGGGTATCTCAGAGCGTCTTCTGTGCCTTCTGGCTTAAGTACAATATTGTTTATGAAACAACACATGCAGGGACCATCATGGAGAGAGCCTTTGGGCCTTAGGGCATCCTTAGGGCTGTCCTTAGCAGACACAATGCTGTGGTCTCTTCCCTGGTTCTCTTTATATTCTGTGGCCCCTGCAATTTTATTCCATCTTCTCTTAAAGTGACCAGTTTTGTCTTCCAGGCCTTCAAAAGTGACTTTATGGTGAATAGAGAAACCAGAAATCCTTGTTTCTTTAAAAACAAAACAAAACACCTAGAGGTCATCATATTAAGTAAATAGAGTAAGTCGTATTCAGAGAGAGACAAATTATATGATTGTTCTCATATGTGGATTCTACACACACACACACACACACACACACACACACACAGACAAGACTGTCTGGGGGAAGGAAGGGAAGGAGCTGTAGAGACTGAGGTGTGGGTGTGGTAAAGATGCATGATGTATTTGAATGATACTGTCTATGAATACATGCTAGGGAAAATAAAAGAAAGCAGAAGTTCTCAGAAATCTTTCCATTGTCCTGGCCTAGGTTTGCCCATCTACTGTGCAAGGTGGGAGCTTGGTCCTTACCTCCTGACGGCCAGCCTGGTGCCGACATGGTGCTTGTTCTGGGCTTGATTTCTCCACCTTCTGATCCCAGCTTTGCTAATTATGACAGTCACTAGACTCAGTTTTTAGTTCCATTTCACATAAATCTTAACTAGAAGAAAGTTGCTTCATTTGTACATGAGGAGCCTGAAGCCCAGGGAGGAGACGTGGGATGGGACACAGGGACAAGACCCTCTGCTTCCCACCAAAGATGCAGGAGGGAGGAGCGGGAAGGAGAAGGACCCTCTCCACAGTGGTCCTAGCAGTACTAGAGACTGCTATGGCTGAGCCTGTTCGTGTTTCAGAAGTCCTGATGCTTTGTACCGTTCTAGGAGCTGTGGCACCAGAAGATGTTCATACTAAGTCCAGGCAGAACCTGTACCTATAGTTACCTCCCAGGTCGACTGAAGTTCTGCTAGACCTTTCCAACTATTTTAAATCCAAACCCCAAACCATCTGAGGGCAGGGATGCGAGAACAGAGGAGAGGCTTATGCAGGAATTCTGTCCAGCTAGGTTGACAAATATGCTGAGCATGCCCTTTGACCCCTTCTCAGTGTCCCTTGAGCACTTGGGGTGTGCTGGTAAGAGAGGCCCCAGAAAAATGCTTTTACCCAAGTCCTAGGCGTTCAGATCCTCCCAAAGAGGTCAGTGACCCTGTTTTGAGGCAGGTTGTCTCTTTCCAGGCCAGAAGGCAAGGCACTCCGAAGTTTTCTAATACTTCTGAATCTATTCATGTTGCCTGTAGGAGAGGCTATGGAGGGTGTCTGGGCCATTGCCATGGGAACCAGGGAGAAGACGCATAAGCAGTGTTACCAGAAGACCCTAGGAAGGCAAGCACAGGGAGGCTTGCACTTGTTCTACTGTCCCTCATCCCTGTGTCAGGGTGAAAGAAGAACATGTTGTAAAGGTGCAAAGGCAGGGGCATCGCGCCTGGGGGAAATATTCTAGGGGCTGGGGTGGCAGTTGAACCTGTCACTTAGCAGCAAAATCATTACAGTATAGATGGGCCACGTATGCCATGAAGATGGGTTGCGAATCAGGGAGTCATATTTTCTCTTCAAGGAGTATGGCGAAGCAACTTTAAGAAGTGTCGGGTGAGCTCTATCTTGGCTAGCCAATTGAACACTGGGTCGTGAAGGAGCTAGAGCAGTAGTTCTCAATCTGTGGGTCGCGACCCCTTCCACAGGGGCCACATTTCAGCTCCCCTGCACACCAGGTGTTTACCTGATGATTCATAAACAGTAACAAAATTACAGTCGTGAAGTAGTAACAAGATAGTTTTATGGCTGGAGATCACCACACCATGAGGAGCTGTATTGAGGGGCTGCAGCATGAGCAAGGCTGTGATTCCTGGAAAGTGTAGTCTGGGTTTGGACCTGGCCACCTGACAGGCAGTGGCATCTGCCTCTTCATATGGAGGCTGGGGCTCATGCTGACTCCAGGGAGCCTGGGTGAGTGTGACACAGCACTGAGGTGGCCGGCTTGGCTTCAGCCCTCCTTCCCGCCCCTCAGGTATTGGAACTCTCTGAGGAACCTGGTGGTTTCCCTCCTCAATTCCATGAAGTCCATCATCAGCCTTCTCTTCCTGCTTTTCCTCTTCATCGTGGTCTTCGCTCTGTTGGGGATGCAGCTGTTTGGGGGACAGTAAGTAGCCCCAGATTAGGAGGACAGGCCAGGGCCCCTGGGAAGGCTGAGCTCAGAGCACACACTGCCGCCCCAGGCCTTTCCACCTGCCTCCTTCCTGAAGGTTCTCCAATGGGGCCGTGAATTTGGAGGGTTTCGAGCACCAGCAATGAGCTGATGTCAGGGGACTGGTCCCCAGGCTCCTGTTGGGACCTATTCTACTCAAGACTTCTCTGTTTCCTTCAGGTTCAACTTTCAAGATGAGACTCCAACCACCAATTTTGATACCTTCCCAGCTGCCATCCTCACTGTCTTTCAGGTGAGGCTTTTTGGTCTTTCCTTGCTTCTCATCTCCCCTAGGAGCGAGGAAACAGTGCAACTAGAGGGCCCACATTTAACTATAACCTCACAACAAAAGATGAGTGTTGGTAGGTCCCAGGCCTGGTATCAAGGGAAAGTGGGTTGCCACTGGGCGTGTGGGGGGTGGCAGGTGATAACTCCCTTGGGCTGTTTGGCCTGTGAGCTACCACATCATCAGTTAATCAGGGGTGGGGTGGGAGGGTGAAACACCCTCAGCCTGTCTGTGTCCACTTCATCAGTTCATTAGCTCTAAGTCTTCTATCCTCAGAGAAAGCAAAGCTCTTCTTGAACCTCTCCTGTTTGGTCTCACATAAATTCATATTCAGCTTCATTCATGCTCATTTATTCATTTTCATTCAAACTCAGTTGGGCCCAGCTTGCATACATTCTCACAGTTACATACTTACACACACACACACACATGCGTACATTCTCACAATTCCATACTCACACACACATCCATACTTACATACGCATATGGAGCAAAAGACCAAGCACCAGTGCAGAAAGAACTCACCCATTCTGGATGAAAAATGTGCTCCAATTTTTATTACATAGAGAAAGAAAGGCTTCTACCTTTTTAATGCTAAATGAATTAAACCCATGTTTGTAAGAAAAAAAAGCTTTGTTTTTTTTTTAATAAGACTAAACCGCCTTGTCCTTACCATGGGACCTGTTCTGTCCCATGGTAAGGAGAAGCCTGCCTGCTCCTTCTGCTTTCTGTGACATCTTCTTTTTTCCTCTTTTTCTCTGCATTCTGCACATTGCTCTCTTAGTATTTTATGTTACCTATAATTTCTAAGTTACTCCACTCTACATTCTCCTTCTAATCTAAAAAGTGTTCTGCCTAAAAACTTCTCAGCTCAGTTTCTCTCTTAGCTCAGTTCTTCTCACCTCCATTCCTCTCACCCCTGTTCCCTAGTTCTGACTCTTCTCTTTGTTATCAGCCCTTAAACATCATTCAAAATACATGATCACGTGTTAAAAGTTCATCAAAAGTTCACACAGAAAATCAAATCATAAATTGAGATAAAAGTTTACAACAGAGAAGTTTACAAACAAGTCATTAGGAGTAATTACCTGGCTAAACATCCATCACCTGTCTCAGCACCACAGGTTGACTGAAGGTTTAAAACCATAACTAAGTTATAAGTGAAGTTTTGTATAGATAAACCCAGTCAATATTTTGTCTTCTGTCCTAGCACCTACAATAAATCGTTAGTTCCCTTTTTATGATCTTTGGTTGTTTTACAACCTCTTGGAATGTGCTCTGAGTAGGAGAAAGTCTGGTTACCATCAATTGACTGGTGACACTTGGGAGACTGGCAGAATTCTCATTGCAGCTTTGATTATCAGAAAAGGACCTAATAGCAATCCCGTTATAAAAGAGCTTAATAATCACAGATATAATTTTAGGAGTTCTTATAGGATCATCATTAAGACTTAAGTCATCTATTTGTCTATATAGCATCACTATAAGATAGTACATCTTTGTGGATCTGCAGAGATCTGCTCTAAAGGGGTGAGCTCCTACTTATTGATTGTTATATATGTTTAATAAGAACAGGAAAAGCATAGCAGGAATCTTTCCTAAAATGAGTCCCTCACAGCCTTGCTTAATGAGGGCTCACCTGCTGCAGATTACATAATAATCCGAGGCAGGCCACTTCAGGATGGTCACCTGCTAGTTATTAGCTTGTCCCATTATGGCTCCTGACACTGCACTACTACCAGTGCAGAAGACCACACCCTAAGGGCCATCCTGGCCTAGCGTTTCATAGAAAAAGGATTTCTGATGGCTGATTTCATGACTCCATTTCATTTTCTAATAATTTCTTCAAACTTTCTTTGCAAGTCAAGCATTAATCCAGAATTACCATTGTGCAGTTATGACGTTGTTTCCAAGATGAGAACACCCAGCATGCATCTGGGCCATTAGGACTGTCCTGTGCTGTGTCCCATGCCTCAATTTTTAATTATTTAAGAATCATTACATCAAGGAACGTATAGTTTCATAGAATTTATCAGAGCAGAAGGAGAAAGAAGTAAGAAAGTCATATATAATAGAATAATTATGCACACCAGGGCCAACTGAAAAGCAGTCACGCACAAATGAAATCTGTACAGCCGTTGGGCTAAAGTTAGGAGAAAGGGAAAAACTCCTTTTCACAAAGAGCTGCCTCGGGCGACTGAGATGTCTCCATCCCGCGCTACTGCACGCAGTCCCTGTCATTGTGTGCTGTCCCTAGCAATAAACGAGTTCTCCGAAATATTTAGAGGTTATGTCAAGTGTGTAGACTGCAGAGAATATGCAAGTTCTTCACTCACTCTATGAGGCTAAAATATCATTGATAGGAAATACTAAATGAGGACAGGGTGAGAAAAGAATAATGTATGTCATGATCACAGAGGCAAAAACAAAACAAAACAAACAAAAAACCAAAAATAGAATTGAGGGGTCAAATAAAGGTACACTTAAGCCTTTCTTCAAAAACTAGGTATGGTTGCTCATATTTGTAGCCCTCAGGAGGGTGAAGCATGAGGGCTGTGCATTTGAGGCAAGCCTGGGCTGTATAGCAAGGAGTCCTTCCCAAAGGGAAGCAGAACCACAAAACAGTAAGAAACTGAAGAAAAGAGTCTTCATTAATACCTTGGATTTTTCTTAGACTACAAGACAACTTGATGTTAGGAAGTTCTTGACTCTGCAGACTGCTAAGGAGGAGGCATTCGAATAAGACAAAGCACAGCTGCCAGGGTGGAAGGCAGGCGTGCGGATTCTAGCAGATCATACCGGTCTCAGCAGCCTTAGTGCGGTAGGATGAGAACAAAGTTGAAGATTTTTTTTTTTTTTAAGAATTGACAAGAAAAGAAAATACTCATTAAAAACAAAATATATGTGCTGCCTTTGCATGTGGCATGGGTAAGTTGGTTAATCACGCAGAAGAACATGGGACTGGGCTGGCGAGGTGGCTGGTTAGGGAAGAGCACTTGCCATGTAACCTTACAACCTGAGTTCCAGAGCTCACAGAAAGTTAGAAGGAAGAATGAACTAACAAGTCCGTCCCAACCTCCATGCATACACCGCAGCCTGCATGCGCTGTCCAATCTCTTAATTGAAAAATTGAAAAAAAAAAAAACAAACAAACAAACCACAAGCAGTATTTATTTCTACATTGTACCTGGTATAAAAAATGAGCAAACCAAAAATTTTAGAGCACTCATGCTGCTACATCACTAACTAGAGGCAGGGAAGGTATTAAAGAAAATATAAACACACAAACAAAGATAGTAACCGAGCAATTTGGTGCACTAGAAGACACCAGTAAAATAATTTTAAAAATCCAGAGGCAGGGAGATCATTCTAGTGTCAGCAAAATAACAAAGGATTTGTTTCTGGAATGTATTGAGAACACTTACAAATCAGAGGAGGGGTTCTGTAGTAGAAGGGTAAGACACAGACCAATAGCAAAGCAAAGGAAAGACAGGTGAGTAAGCTAGTCACAGTCTTGACGATACCATCCAGGGAGATGCAAACTAAACCCCAGTGACCCATCCTTCCTGCTGCGCGTTGTAGCCAGAATCAGGAAAGCTTACATCGGAGTTTAGAGATGTGGCTTTTAGAACCTCCATGTGCTGATGGTGGGTGGTTAAAGTCATGTTGGACACTAGTTTCCTGACATCCTATGAAACCTGTGTGTATCAGCAAGTCCTGTGCTGGGTATACTCTCCTACTCAGGACTTGTATAGATATCAGAGAGTTCAGCAGCAACAGCTGTAATGGTAACCCTGGACATAGAGAGGTCATCATCTAGGGAATGTGTAAGAAGTGTGTTGTTTATGACCACGAAAAACAGTTGACCTAGAACTACATGTGTCAGCATGGATGCCTCTCACAAATGTAATTTTGAGCGGATCACACAGGTTTCAGTGTAATTCGATATTGTTCTATAGTACTGTATGCTCTGTAAGAAGTAGTAAAACCCAGAGTCAGGAAACTGTATGACTAGGGAAGACAGAGCTAGTGGGTCCCATCAAGAGATGGAAGCCTCACTGGGATGTTTTTTCTTTTTAAAAATTAAAAATTATTTGTATGTGGGTATGTGTGGATGTGTGAATGCCCACAAAGACCAGAAGTTGGGTCTCCTGGAACTGGAGTTATAACAGTTGTGAACTGCTGATGGGGGTGGTAGAAATTGAACTCCAGTTGTCTCCAAGAGCAGCAAGGTCTTTAACAACCAAGCCATCTCTCCAGCCACTGATGTTTAGTTTCTTAATCTGCTTGATAGGTATATGAGTATTGTGAATTGTTTTCCATTTAAAGTGTTTCATAATTAGGAGTTAGAAAGATGGCTTACCAGTTTCAGGGAATCTAACAGATGGTTGTGAACCACCATGTTGGTGCTAGAGTCCTCTGCAAGAGCAGCAAGTGTTGTGTGTTGATGACTGCTGAGCCATCTCTCCAGCATGAAATTTATAATCTTAAATCAGTCATCAAAATCTAAAAGTGAGGGCTGGAGAGATGGCTCAGCGGGTTAAGAGCACTGACTGCTTTCCCCAAGATCCTGAGTTCAAATCCTAGCAACCACATGGTGACTCACAACCATCCATAATGAGATCTGATGCCCTCTTCTGGAGTGCCTGAAGATGGGGCTGGAGTGAGTGGGGGCTGGAGTGTGGAGGGACACAGAGTGAGCGGGGCCAGAGTGAGTGGGCAGAGTGAGAGCTGGAGAGTTGGCTCAGCAGTTAAGAGCAGTGACCTCCTCTTCTGGAGGTTCTGAGTTCAAAACCCAGCAGCCACACAGTGGCTCACAACCATCTGTAGTGAGATTGGATGCCCTCTTCTGGTGTGTTTGAAAACAGCTACCGTGCACTTACATATAATAAATAAATAAATAAATAAATCTTAAAAAAATCTAATAGTGAACAAATTATAACTTTAATGGGATTAATAATTTACTTTATTAATTATTTAGCTTATGTGAAAACAATTTAGAAAAAGTTTTTTTTTAAATCCCATATTTGATGGCAGCTTTAGCCCACAGATTTGAAAACTTAGATGAAATTTTTTTTTTTTTACAAGTAAACAGTAATTACTTAACTTGGATTAAGAAAAGAGTTGTTTTGCTTCTTTCCCTGAGCCTGTTAGCTACAAGTTGAGTTTTATATAGCCTCAAGGAACAGCTGAAGCAAGACATTTCAGGGGACAAAAAGTTTTCAAGACATCAAAGTATTTTGGCACCATGGTCGCAAGTCAAACAGCATACAGACCAGAAAGTAAGCCGTGTGTGTGTGTGTGTGTGTGTGTGTGTGTGCGTGTGGTGTGTGTGTGTGTGGTGTGTGTGTGTGTGTGTGTGTGTGTGTGCGTGTGTGGTGTGTGTGTGGTGTGCGTGTGCGTGTGTGTGTGTGCGTGTGTGTGTGCATGTGTGTGTGTGTGTGTGTGTGGTGTGTGTGTCTCCTGGGGTCGCCTGTCTCAGCTGCTGATTGGGTCTAAAAGCAGACACTTGGGATGCAGATGGCAAACATCCAAGAGTGACCAAGATTCAGGAGGGCGTTCCCTGTTCTGACTCTGTCTCAGGACTTCGTGAGTTGCTCATGTTGTGGCGACAGCGTGATATACGTAAGGTCGAATGCTCAAGAGCAGAGTGTGGTGCTTCAGGATGTGCTTGCCATGGATGGAGAGTTGGCTAGGGGAGAACTATGACATTAAACTCCAGGGGAAGGCTGCGTATTCAGTACATGAGTCTGGAGCAATGGACTCACGTAAGAAATAACAGGATAACCATACCTATACTACACAGAGTTCCAAGCAGATTAGAAGCTTATGTGAAAAATCATACTTTCAAATGATCAAATGAAATATCTGACCAGAACAAGGGGTGGGAAGAAGGGCAGGGCAGGGAGAGAGAGAACTCATGGCCCCAGGCACAAGTGAGTTGTCCTAGCTCCTAGACTGGAACTGTCAATGATGTGTCTACATTTCAGAGCGAAAATAGAGGTAATGGTTTACTGATGGGGCAGAAACTGCATTTAGTCAGTCTGTGAGTGTGGATATATGTGGCCGAAGATGGCAGGAGCTTGGAGAGTCAAAGGTCTGGCCTCCATCACATGGCTCTGAGTAGTTCGCTTCCTTTTCTGACCCTTGCTATCTATAGTGAAATAATAGTGTGGTCCGGTGACCCTAGATGGCTTCACCTTCTCTGCCACCATCCCCTGTTTTCTGGACCTTCAGAATTTCTGTTATCTTAAAATTGTGTGTGTGGGCATACTGACCCATTGATGTGTGTGTTCGGATTCAAATCTATGTGTGTGCCTGTGTGCTGTGTACTCTGGGGCATGGTACTGACGTGCTCTATATTAATTTTTTTTCTCCATCAGATCCTGACAGGAGAGGATTGGAATGCCGTAATGTATCATGGGATTGAGTCGCAAGGTGGAGTCAGCAAAGGCATGTTTTCTTCCTTTTACTTCATCGTCCTGACACTGTTTGGAAACTGTATCCTTCTTGGGGCTAAGTTCAAGTGGTTCATATGCAGCATTCTTCCTGTAGAAGCCACCTCATGGCTTCCTCCAGAAGGGCTGAGGTGTGCAAGCAGTTCCTTCTCAGAGTGTGGGTGATGTGCATGCCCAGGGTGCCAGAGCTCTGAGTGTGGAGGGGCTGTACAGGAAAGGGTTATCTAGAGGCTGGGGCAGGTAATAACTGTGGAGTCCTTGTAAGAAGGTATGGATATGGAGTGGGTAGGGGACAAGGCTCGCTCCGTCATTAGCCTTAGCTCATAGGTTTGGGTTGAATTCTAAGAATGAGTATTATTACAGTTTCACAAGCAAGGTCTGATGTGCTGGTCTAGGAACCAACCCCATTTAGAGAAAGTGGTAGCAGGTTGTAGAGCCCAGACACACATTGTAAGCCGGAGCCAAACATCTGTGAATTGTTGCCTAGCTACTTCTTCGAAGGTTCTTAGGGTTGAGGATTGGTGTTCCATCCTCCCACCTGGAGGGCATGTGAGCACAGAGGGGAGGAAGCTGAGGATACTCCTGGCTTCAGGGAGGGGCTAGGACTGCATTGGTGGCCTAGTACTTGCCACGGCAGTAGGATTAGTCAGTCAGGGGTCTCTACAGTAACGGAACTTATAGAATGAACATGTGTTGTATAGGATTTATTAGAACGACTTACAGGCTGCAGTCCAGCTAATCCAACAAGTCTATGAGCAGGAAGTTCAAGAATCCAGTAGTTTTTCAGTTCACAAGGCTAGACTCCAGGAGAGGTTGGAATCCTGGGAGTAGGCTCTAATTCATCTGTGAGTGAAGGAATGGACTTGCTAACAAGAGCAAGCAGGCAAAATGCAAAAGCTTCCTTCTTCCATGCCCAGTAATATAGGCTTCCAGGATAAAGGTATCCCCATCTCAACTGATCTGGATTAAAGACGTCTTCCTAGCTCAGTGGTGCAGATTAGAAATGGATCATCCTCCTTCAAATTAAGCAAAAATCCCTGACAGGTGTGCCCTCTATATTTCGGTTTTTGTTAATTCCAGATGTTGACAACCAAGAATAACCATCACAGCAATTAAGCACTGACATTTAGGCCAGGCATATCAGCCATCAGGTTCCTGCCCTCTTGTTTAATTAGGGTGGTTTCTGATGTGCTTATATTTTCCTCAGGCTGGATACCCACAGATTGCTGCCTTTAGCTCTGCTTTGGGCATGAAAAAGCCGCTAGGTGTGTATGGTAGGGTTAGTCTATAGGGCATGTAGTCCTTAGAGGTATCCTGCTTGGGCTCAGCAAGGCTGTGATGTCCTATCCCATTCTATAACAATGCCCTGGATGAAGGGCCCCAGCCAGAAGGCCTGGTTGTAGCAGAAGTTGGTTATGGCTGCCCAGTTCTTGCTTGCCTGGTACCTGCCAGGGCAATACGAGAATGTCACTGCCTGGCAAGAGGGAGACCTAGGGTGAAAGAGGCCCAAGTCCTGTGAGCACTGGGCCCTGTGGTCAGCCTCCCCCCAGGGGACATCACATAGGATCTGCAACACTTTGGGTTGTTAGGATTAAGGAGTCAGGATTGATGCCAGGGATTTCACTGGTCAGTGTGCCAGCAGTACCAAGGTTATCTCCAATTTTGAGATAACTTACAAGTGTAAACCTACATGGGAGGTGAGCAATAGCAATGCTTGTCATAACCAGGAGTAGTCCTCTTCCCACAGGGAAGAGGCTTCTGGGATGGCAGAATAATGAGGTCCTGGAGAGATGCAGGGAAGATGCTTATGTTACACAAGGACCTGCTTTAGCTCTCTCACCCATCTTAGTCACTGTTCTGTGGTTGCGAAGAGATACCACGACCGTGGCAACTCTATGAAAGAAAGCATTTAGTTGGGACTGGCTTACCATTTCAGAGATTTAGTAGACTACAGTGCTAGCTGAGAGTTCTACATCTGGTCTGAAGGCAGCAGGACGAGAGAGACTCTGGACCTGGCTTAGGCTTCTGAAACCTCAAAGCCCACCCCTCAGTACACATCTTCTCCAGCAAGGCCACACCTCCTAATCTGTTCAAATAGAGCCACTCCCCAGTGACCAAGTATTCAAATCTGTGAGCCTGTGGGGGCCATTCTCGTTCAAACCACCATACGCACTGTGTAACTGGCTTCCTTGTTCCTAAAGAGTGCTGGGAGGACTTCATAGGGTTTCAGGGTCTGTTCAGGGTGGGGTGTAGTGCTGGACACTCACCCTCCCACTTTCAGTGTGACTCAGGAAACATGTTGAGGAAGTGTGTCAAGAATTCACAATGAAACAAAGTAAAAAGAAGGGAGCTTGTGAGGCAGGGAGGTTTATGAGCCTAGCATAGAAGCGGAGGCCTGGAAGGTGCTGCTCATACTTGGATAAGTGTGTCGGATTGGGTCTTTTCACAGCCCCAGTAGGTGTGGGGCATCCCTGGAGTCTATAAAGGCAGGGTGTATTTGTTTCAAGGCTTCACATGCAGACTAGAACAGAGAAGAGCTGGGGATAAAGGAAACGGACTGGGTATCCTCTGAAGAAGACAGAGGCAAATTGATTAAGCCTGCTTCTAATCTTTGGTCCAACAGCATCATCCCCAGAGATCCTGAGTGAAGAAAAGAGTTCTCCCCTGTCTCTGTCTCTGTCTCTGTCTCTGTCTCTGTCTCTGTCTCTGTGTCTCTGTCTGTCTGTCTGTCTCTCTCTCTCTCTCTCTGTGTGTGTGTGTGTGTGTGTGTCTATTACAGAAGGTTGGGTCATGTGAAGCTGTAGAAGGGCAATGCAGCTGGTGAGAACCAAGGCCATGGGGGATGGGGCCTTGTACATCTGGGTACACCAGGGCCCAGGATGGGCTGATGGTTTTAGGGGATAGAGGCTGGACACTTGGTAGATGGAAGTTTCTGTCTTTCATGGGCTACCATGGTTGGGTGATATGAGACAGTTTGTGGGACAGAGGGCTCCCTTCCTTAGCTAGAGGCAACCAGACACCCTGCTGAATGTTTTTCTGGCCATTGCTGTGGACAACCTTGCCAATGCCCAGGAGTTGACCAAGGTATGTAAAACACCACCTGCAGCCAAGAAGGCACTAGAAAGTTTGGGACTCAGTCCATGTTACACTGGATGAAGTTACAGAATCACAAGGAAGGTCAGCTCCTGGGTCAGATTCCATGTGAGTTTTCTCCAGGGTAATCTTTTCAAAGTCATGAACAAAGATATATTAATTTGGGTTCTGGATACAGAGAATTGCCATAGAAGCAAGGAGGAATATGGTCATAAAGGTAGGTACATGTGTGCACAGGCTCCCGGAGAAGATGTGGCTTTGGAAGGAAGAATGAATGGCAGACTAGAGTGTGGGAGCACAGGAGGTGCAGGCTGGACAGGACTACCCGTGTCACAGGAGTGCAGGCCCCCAATGTCTGTGTCTGATGAGGGTGAGAAGTGTTCCCAGACAAGATGTATGAGCGAAAGGGCAGCGAGAGGCCGCCTGGAGTGCCCTGCCCAGCTTGGCTGTGGTGATTCTGTCTGTGAACATCTGTGTCACAGCAGGACAGCTCCTTCTCTAGGAAGTACCCAGCAGAGACCATTCAATATTCATTTCTTATATCCAAACCCAGTGGGGAATGTGATTATACATGTATCTCTCTCTGGTTTCCCTGTAGAAGACAGAACCCCATCTCTAGCAGCCCTCAGTTCTGTGTCCAGCTACCTGCTAGATGGTGAGGCCACCTGCTGTCAGCCTTAGGCTCTCATTTTGATTCAAGTTCTGGCTCCAGCATGGAGGCTGCTACCAAGTGCATTACAGATGCCTTATGTGTGTGCATGTACCATGTCTCTGTGAGAGAGAGGTGCTGTACGTTCTCTGATGCTCAAGTTAGCACCTGTGCACATCTCCCAAGTCTGATCTTAGCAGGCCAATGTTTTCCTCACCTTGGGACTGAGGAACACTGGATCAGGTGTTTTGAAGAGAGCAGAGCTTATGCAGTGTAGTGGCCATGAGCCTCCTTTGGCTTCTACTTAGTTTTTTCCCTTTCTGCATGTAGCTGTGTCTGAGGTCCTGGGCTTCTCTTTTGCTCTGATCTCTGGCTCCTGAGGACTCTGGAGTGCCACTAGCTGGCTTATTATTGTCATCAGTCTAGCCAGTGCTGAATATTGCTATCTGGCTATGGCCAGATTCCTGGCTGGGCTGTACTGGCTGGAGGAGCCCATGTATTTCCAGAGCTATCCTTGGTGGTAGTGTTTCCGGGACCATGTGAATTTGGCATACTAACAATATTAGTTCCTGTGCAGAAGTGCACTCGAGTCCTGATGTCTCTCCATGGGATCTGATTGGTTCTGGCAAAGAAACTCAAAGGTGGCATACGGTCCTGATGGGGACAGGGAAGAGCTTGGCACCTTGACCTTATTTCCAGCTTGTGGGGTAGATCAGTTTTGTTAAGGTGGTTCAAGAGCTCCCAGAAGGACAGGGAAGTGGGAAAGGGACAGATTTGCTGTGGTGAGCCTGAGGTAGGTACAAAAAAGATATTCTGGTAGTGGCTTTGCACTGGCCTAGGGATGATCAGGATGGGGTGTGGCTTCTAGCACAAACACGGGACCATCAGCTCGTGAACATGCTGGAGATGGCACAAGCTAGACAACACTAATGCAGGAATCCCAGATACTGACACATCTAGCCACAGACTCAGGAAGGGAAGCCTTGACAGATACTAAGAGAACTCACCCTGGGTCACAATACACTCTGTCTACCTGGGACCTGGATGTTTGCTCCAGAGTATGGAGTGCAGAAGAGGCATAGAGGCATTAGGAAGAAGAACCGATAACCTCAGAGTGGCCAGTCAGGTTTTGACTTGAGAAGACTGTCAGTTTTGTTGTTCAAACAGGATGAAGAGGAGATGGAAGAAGCAGCCAATCAGAAACTTGCTCTTCAGAAGGCCAAAGAAGTAGCTGAAGTCAGCCCCATGTCTGCTGCCAATATCTCCATCGCTGCGTAAGGCTCCTAGGAATGGAATATGGGTGGTTTGGGCAGCAGCAGAGCCCGTGTCCTCAGAACCCCTGCCCTGGCTAGGGCTGCTGATTTGAATCATGTTGAAAAGAGCCTGAGCAAAGGGCTCGGCTGAGCATACTTTATGACGTTTCCAGCCTGAACGTGGGCAGAGTGTGAGTGTGTGGCCTTCATGTTGGGTGGGGTTAGCTGGGCTTCTGAGTCACTGGATGGTGTCTGGGTGGCCCTAGTGGGCCTATCTTTTCAAAGCCCTGGCAGTTGTCAGGAAAGCGAGGAGTCAGCATGTAGATTTTACACATAATTTTCCAGAAATGTACTTTGTGAGACAGACAAAATGTTCTAGTGGCAGCCCAGCCACTTCCAAAAACATCTCTGCAGGTGCTTGGCAGGGAGGCATCTGTGATGAAAAAGGGCAAATGTACTCTGCGGGAAGATCCAGTCTCCCTGTCATTTACCCAGGTCTTGGGTACAGTGAAGTTAATAGAGGGTTAGGGGCTTTGGGGGAAAGTTAGTGTTTAGGAGTCAGGAAAGTTGGGCACATGGAGTTGGGAGAAGTATACCCTGCCGGCATTGAGGCTGCACACTCTCTCTTGCCACTCTCTTCATAGGCGGGGCACGTGGCTTTGATTCAGCATCTTGTGGTGACTTATGCCCGCACTGCTGAATTATGTATTGGAATTGGTTGGTTGTTGATGTTGATGTGGCCTGGAAATTGTCAGTCAGAATGGCTTCAGCCCACAGGGACCAATGCTGGGAGCCAGGCAGGCTTAGGGTATGACATCTGTTGTTTAGGTGGCTTGTGGAGCTCAGCCTACAAGCCTATTCTGTTGTTTCACTGTCTGGCTAGTTCATTTGTTGATTAGTTGGGCAGTTTAATTCAATGATTTATCCTTATTTGATAAGACTTGGTAGGCTGATTTCCTTTATCTGAGCTCTGTGAGATGGTGGTAGTCTGTTGCAGAGAGGATGGCAGGTAAGCATTTGGCATGATCGACTGCCAGCTTCATGTAGGCATGTGGTATGAAGTGATGCTCTTTTTAACACTTGCCTTCTCTGTAGTTTCTAGCTGTGAGCAGCTCCTGCTGCCTTTGGGGCTTCTATTCCCAAAGGCTCTCCTTTCTCATTGATGCCTAGGGAACAGAGTGTAGGGTCCTTCCATTGCCCAGAAGAAACTGCCCAGGCCTTTCTTCCCTCGCTGCCCTGCTTGGAGGCACTGTTGCAGATATGCTGTGTCCCTGAGAATGGGAGAGCACAATAGTATTATTAGTCACTCAGTTTGAGTAGAGATTCTGGGGCGTTGGCCACACTGGGTGAGCCCTCTCCCATGAGCATGGTGCCTGCTGAGTGAGAGAGCTGCTGCTGCCAGTCATGTTAAGACCTCTGAGGACTCAGGAGCTGTGTGAGTTCTCTCTTGTGGTTTGCTGCCAGACTGGAGAGAATGAGGCTGTCAAAAATCTCTTGACTTGGCAGTTTCCCTCACAGCTGTGTCTTGTATCAGCACAGGGAGAAATATCTTGGGGTGTTGTGTGACTGCAGGAAGACATTTAGCATGTATGGTTATTGAGGCCTTCTGCATTCCGGGTAGCATGACGGGATTCCAGAATTTCTGGAATGGGGTGCAGTCCTGTACGGCTCCTCATGTTCCTGGTGGAGTAGGACAGTATCTGTGGGGTATCTTCCTGCTTCTTTCTGCTGTGGTACCTCATTCTTACCCAGTTTCCTAGCATACACACACAGAATCTCACTCAAGTCTTAAATACTCTCCCATTCACAACCTCACATGTCCTTACATACATTCGCAAATTCACACACTCATAATCTCACACTCACAAGTCCTAGGTTCACACTCACACTTGTAGCCACTCTCTCTGCAGCATTGTGATATACTGACATACCTGCTCATACTGGGGCTGTGTGAAGGTGAATGGTTTTCAGTTGACAATGTGCAAATACCTTGGCCTTTAGAAAGGGGCACTGGGGACCTACCCAACCATCCCTGTGAAGCCAGTGTGGAAGGAAAGGACTGCAAAGAGATTGTTGTTTTCTCTATTGTTTTTGGAAAAACTTCTATACATCACTTGGAAATGGCTGCAAAAACCACATGGAAGGAGGCTTGGTGACATATCCTGATTCTTTCCTGGAGGGGTCATTGTGACTTGGAAGCCATGGGACTTAAGTCTGGGAACTGAGGGTCTGGGAGCAGAGATCAAGTCCTTACAAGGAAGGCAGGTGGAGTAGGTGGCAGGACCTGGGTAGCCCCACAGAGGAAGGTACTCTTTCTCCTGTATTTGCCATGCGCTCATCCAAGGCCAGCAGCTTCAGGTCAGTCTGCCCAGGACTTTGGGTGTAGGAGACTGTTGTCGTAACTGCCACGGGGTGGCTATTAACTCTTCCCAGACCACTCCTCCTTAGGGCAGTGTGGGTGAAGCTGTGGTGATGGATGATCTCTGAGAGAACTGTGTCTTGTCTTCCAGCCATGTAGGGTTTGCTGGTTCCCTTTAGCCTCACTTTTCTGCACATATGGAATTGGTTCTCAGCTTCTCTTTAGCGCTGGTCTTGGCCAGTGCCTGTCTGGCAGATGCATCTCTAGCCTTCTGCCAGATTTGCACTGTAGCCCGCACCTTCACTGATGTGGTGCCACGTGTCACTCATGTCTCAGAACATTCTCTCTGGTTTTCTCACTCCTGTTTATGTTTTGTTTCTTGCATGTGCAGTTTTGTAAAGCAAACTCGAGGTACTGTATCTCGCAGCTCATCTGTCTCCAGCGTAAACTCACCGTGAGTGGTTCTGCTATGATTCTCCATCTGTGGCTCCATGATAACTATGTGCACACACCTTCCCTCCACTCCTGACTGCTTTCCCCCAAAGTCATTTGCTTCATGGACAGCTCCAGCCCAGCCTTCTGTAGGAATGGTGGGCATGTTCCCTGCTGTCTCCAAGTCCTATGCACAGGCTCAGATCTTTCTGAGCTTGATCCTCCTCTCCCGTCTGGTCTCTGTCCTTTTGTTTGTTGTTTGTCTGTGTGCAGTCACTCCAGTGACTTGTATATCTATTTCTTGGATAGGGTAGAGCTCTGTGGATTAAGGTCTTCTGTAGTTCTCATGAAGCCCTGTGCACAGGGATGGCAGAGAAGGCTCTTGGGACCATTCCTCAGCTCCCTCTAATCCCTCCTTAAATTGGGGAGAATGTGTCAGTTACTCTGAGGCAGCCTTTGTTTTAGCACAAACAAAGCTTCTGTAGAACTTGTAGTAGGCTAGGGGGAAAAACTCCAGGATGGGAACTGAGGGCCTGGAAGCAGAAGTGGGACTGGGTGCTCACAGGGAAGGAAAGTAAGGTGAGTAGCAGAACAAGCTAACCTCCTTGGGGAGACACTAGCCTGGCTACTCTTCCTGGGGAGTGTGCTCCTTCAAGGATAGGGCCAGCACCTGTAAGTGACGGTCCCCACCCAAGCTCCTAGGGGAGGTGCTGCTACTGTCTTCTGCCAGTGGATCCTCATGCTGGAGAAGGAATGTTTGTAGTTGGGCCCTCTATGCCTTGTGCCTGCTTTGTGTGCCATTTGACAATAGCATGGGGCAATCTCAGTCTTCTCACAAGGGTGAGATACTGCTGGATGTTGGACCCTGATCTTTGACAGGGTGAGAAAGCCTGTTGGGTCCTCAGTGGTCCATATGGCAGAAGTGAGGCATCTGTGGTACATACTGGAGATAACTCATTCTTCCTATAGCAGCCAGGTCTGCCCAGAGACCTCACAGTCTAAAATTCCTTTCTGAGCCTTGATTTGTCCACAGAGCCTCAGCTGAGAGCCTCTCTCCTTCCAGATATGATAGTATAGCATCTATAATCTGGGAACAGGACATCATGAGAGTCGCTCTTCCCCATTGGCTCTTTAGAGAGCCCTGTTAAATGTAGATTCTGTCTGAGTAGTGATGCCAGCCATATCGCAATTATCGACAGTGGGCAGTTTGTCTTTCAAGAGTGGATCTTGAATCGCTTGTAAAGTTGGTAGAGAGGAATAGATCTAGCTGTTTGTGCTAGCTATAATGGGCAGAGGTAGGGGGAAAAAGCTTTAGAGACTGAAAGGAGCCCACTGGTCTCTATGGGTTTGTGGGTCACTAAAACCAGTCTGGTGATAGTAGGTTCCCGAGCAGTGTGCTGGGGACTATAGCATCCTGAGGAGGTGAGTGGGTAGCAGTGGCCCTGGCCCAGCGATTTGGTATTCTGTTTTATGTTTTGAGGCCTAGTAATGCCTTTCATTCCCATGGACAGCCTGGCTCCTTTCTGTATCTGAGATAGTACTGGAGAGAGAGTCACACTAGGACTGAGTGAGCCCACTCCTGCCTATACCACAGAGCTGGAGCTTCAGGCCTTTGCACGAGCCCATTACCTTCATTGCCCATCTTACCCAACTGTGATGCTGGCCCTACCCAAAAGGCTCATTTGAGCCAGCTACTTCTCTGCTGATCAGAGGACTCAAGTCCAGGCCCATCTTGGTGTATGGGACTGATTGAGAGGCCCAAGGTAGTGAGCGGACATCAGCCGTCCCAGGATTCCTAAAGAAGGGTGCTTACCTTCAGGCCCTCTTCCATCTCTTACCTTTTGGTGTTGTACAAAGACGAGCTCTATCAGGGGCAAGGAAGCCCTTTGGGCATTACAGGGCCTTTTTGGAGTAAGATGGCATGGTTTTGATGTCTCAGTGAGGACAAATAGCAGCTGAGGTCCTGAACTAGCAGATGCTTCTTGCTGCTGCCCTGTCAGCCTCATCTGAGAGCCTAGGGAAGGAGGCCTGGACTCTATTGTTCTTTAGCTTGCAGACTTGCCAGGTGCTGGCTCCTCACCAGCACCTGGTGGGCTAAGATTTGCTCTCCTTCTGCTTCCAATAGCTGGGTTCCAGTGACTGGGTTGTTCTCTCAGGCATAGTTTGTACCTGCATCGTAAGGCAGATGGAGTCTAACTGAGAGCTTGAATGCTCCTCAGGCCCTTCTGCCCTGTATGCATATAAGCCTAATTCCACCAGTGACTAGCCATGATCTCCAAATAGGTCTTGTCCTCTTTCTAGGCTCAGTGTCCACCCCTGTGAGGTGGGCACAGGAGAAGGACTTGTCCTTGAGGTGGTTATAAAGGATGTGTGAGGTGGGTATGAACCCAGAGACTGGTGCCATGGCTGTTGTCAGTGGTACCACACTACTGCCAAGGTCATCCAGAAGCCTCCAGAGACTTGAAGATGGAGCTCTAGTCTCAGATGTGGTTTCTACTTGGCAGAGGTGGAGCCGAGGCCACCTTTTTTTGTGTGTGGTTTTATCCAGTAAAGAACCCAGAATAAAAAGGCTCCCTGTTTTAGATGTGGGAACAGATGTCTGGGCCAGTGATGTTTGAATGAAGACAAGGCTCTTCCTTGTTCAGTGAGGACTGAGCTAGGCTGCTGCCTACCCCTGGTGCTGGAGGATTTCAAGAGTGTGTCTGAGTCTCTTCTCTGGAGTAAAGTGTCCCCACAGAACCAAGAGAGAAGAGGGCATTCTAGGCTTGGGCTCCTGGTAGTTGGTTGAGCAAAATAGCGGCTCTTTACTAAGGGCTGCCCCAATGCTTCAAAATGCAGCAGAGGTTCTGTTTGCCCATGACAGGGCTTGCTCCCTTGGTAAGTGTCTCTAAGGAAATGTATGTTTGTGTGGCCCCTCCTGGGCCAGCTCCCAAGGGAGGCTGCAGGGGTGCCTCCTTCGATCCTTCTCCATTTGTAAGATGGTCTTTCCTTCCCTTTGGCTAGCTGCCCATCTACCTTGAAATTCTGTTTACCCACTCACGCTGGTACCTGGCATCCCCACAGCCTTGTACCCTTCAGACTTTGGGCCATTGTCGTCCTACTTGCGTGGCAACTAGGACCCATCACCATACTGTTACTCCTGTCAGCTGGCCTGTCCAGGACACTGACAGGAGAAGCTGAACTATACCCCACCTCCGGGTATTCTTCCCCTAATTTGCAACACTGTTGGGGTCTTTAAGGTTCTAGTCACCTCTCCTTCCCTGTCCCCGTATCCCTCCATCGCTTGTGTTCATCTGCGGCTTCCCTGTGAGGCAGAGATAAATGTCCGTGACACTCATGACAGTCTCCCTGCAGCAGGCAGCAGAACTCGGCCAAGGCGCGCTCAGTATGGGAGCAGCGGGCCAGTCAGCTAAGGCTCCAGAATCTGCGTGCCAGCTGTGAGGCATTGTACAGTGAGATGGACCCTGAGGAGCGCCTGCGTTATGCCAGCACGCGCCATGTGAGGCCAGACATGAAGACACACATGGACCGACCCCTAGTGGTGGAGCCTGGTCGAGATGGCTTGCGGGGACCCGTTGGGAGCAAGTCAAAGCCTGAAGGCACGGAGGCCACAGAAAGCGCGGACCTACCTCGCAGGCACCACCGGCACCGTGATAGGGACAAGACCTCAGCCACAGCACCTGCTGGAGGCGAACAGGACAGGACAGAAAGCACCGAGACCGGGGCCCGGGAGGAACGTGCGCGCCCTCGTCGAAGTCACAGCAAGGAGACTCCAGGGGCTGACACGCAAGTGCGCTGTGAGCGCAGTAGACGTCACCACCGGCGCGGCTCCCCGGAGGAGGCCACTGAACGGGAGCCTCGGCGCCACCGTGCCCACCGGCATGCACAGGACTCAAGCAAGGAGGGCACGGCGCCGGTGCTTGTACCCAAGGGTGAGCGACGAGCAAGACACCGAGGCCCACGCACGGGTCCACGTGAGGCAGAGAACAACGAGGAGCCCACACGCAGGCACCGTGCAAGGCATAAGGTGCCACCCACACTGCAGCCCCCAGAGAGGGAGGCTGCAGAGAAGGAGAGCAACGCGGTGGAAGGGGATAAGGAAACCCGAAATCACCAGCCCAAGTATGTAAGATGTCCCAGTGGGGAGTGGGGTGTGTGGAGGGGCGGTGGGGGTGTTAGGAGCGTTTACACAAATAGGGAAAGGTACAGGTGACTGCCAGGCTGCTCCTGTTGTCACAACTCCCACCCTCTCTACACACACACACTCCCAATTCTTCCCTTGGTAAACTTCCTTGTGTGCTCAGTGACACCCAGGGAGGGACTTAGGGAGACTGGAGATATTATGAACACATTGACTGGGGAAGACCAGTGAGCCCAGGAGAAGAAAAGTATTGTACTGAAAGGGAGGATGCTGGGAAAAGAGAAACAAGTAAGGGTGCTAACTCAGTTTACCAAAAAGAAACAGAGGGTGCTGGCCCGATTTTGGCTGTCACTCTTGAAGAGGCCTGGAAATCAGAGGTCACCAGTGACCTATCTCTATGGCTCTGGTGGTGACCTATCTCTATGGCTCTGGTGGTGACCTATCTCTATGGCTCCCGAGTCAGGCACAGCTGGAGGTCATTGTTAGGGATCAGTCTAGCTGAGCACTGTCTCTGTGTCTAGAAGTCTGTTGGGCCTTGCCTTCCGGGATCCTGGCAGGGTGTTCAAGGGAAATGGCCTGCTTTGGATTGCTTCAGTTGATCCATACATAGACTCTAATACTAACAGTTAAACGCAGATGGGTCAGCTCAATGCCTTTCTTTTAGCCATTATGGCAGGGTAAGTGTGCAGGGAGACAGAAACCAATCAGAACACCAGGAAAGCGTGTAGCCCAGGATCTATTTGCCTTGTGGAAAGGGATAGCCCTAAGGAGCTAGGTTTCACATACAGCATCAGACTAATGAGCATTCTGGTTTCAGGGAACCTCACTGTGACCTGGAGGCCATTGCAGTTACAGGTGTGGGCCCTCTGCACATGCTGCCCAGCACCTGTCTCCAGAAAGTGGACGAGCAACCAGAGGATGCAGACAACCAGCGTAATGTCACCCGGATGGGCAGTCAGCCCTCAGATCCCAGCACCACTGTGCATGTCCCAGTGACACTGACAGGCCCTCCTGGGGAGACCCCTGTAGTTCCCAGTGAGTATCTCCCTGTAACCAGTGGCAGGCCCAGCCACCTCAGTCCTTGGTGCTCAGTGTTAATGGTTGGGGATCCAGCTTGCTTCTCTGAATTTCTCCCAGTAGGAGAGAAAGTTCTTTGCTGTCAGTATCAGCCCTTTGATATCTCTTGACTTTCCATTGCTCCAGAGGCAGATGAATGTTAAATACCTTTGTCCCTCTTCCTAAAAATGCTTTCATGTTGCTAACTGATGTCAGGCTCAGTGTCAGAGTGCTAAGAACACAGAGGAAGGTGGCCAGAGTAGCCAGAAAGACCACAAGGTTCGTCTTTTGTTGCTTGACAAGTGGTGGTAAGGACTGGTGCTAGAGTGGGAAGGCAGGGCAGAACTGTCATCTACCGGCTCACACACTGCTGGAGCCTCTCCCACTTCTACCACCATCTTTGTCTGACTTGTTTTTTTCTTCCCCTGTATGCTCCAGTGTGTGTACAACCGGGAAGGAGCAAACAGTAAAAGCTCAGTGAATCTGCCATGTAGTAAGTGACAGATGTAGTCTTCACAAGGATGAGGTTAGACTGGAAAGCACACCATGAAGCCTTCCAGGGAGAGAGGCAGGACCTGCAGAAGGCCAGGGAAGCACTGAGCTCTGACACAGGCCATGTGACATATGTAGGTTGTGCACTCACACACTTTGTAAGCAGTGCAGGGTGCTGACTTCTAGCTGCTTAGCCACTAGTTTCTGTGAGTTTCCTCTGGGGAAACTTGATCTTGCCCATTCTTGTTTCACTTGTGCCCAAGTGAGTCTGTCTTCCCAGCCTCCTCCCTCATTTCTCTTTAGAGTGGCCTGAGACTGAGCCCAGGGACCCTGTTGGGACTTTGTTTACCCTTGGCCTATCCATGCAGGTGGCCACAGACCTTTTATCAGAGTGCATAGATTTTCAAGTTGGCTTTAAAAAAAAACTTTATTATTATAGAATTTTATGGCTTGGCAGTTCATTTCTTAGTACATTAAATGTCCACTGGCTGGAACTTTATCCATCTACCTCTTGGAGGATATTCAAGTTAGTTCCAGTTTTGATAGTTATGAACAGACAGGCATGTTTGGGGTTTATATCGATGTACTTCTATGAGTGCATATGTAAGCTTAACTGTGAAGCTGTGTTTCGTAGGACACTGCACTCTGTCTTCAGTGTGGCTGGACTGCCTTCTTTAGCAATGAGTGAATGCTTATGGCTGTACATCTTTTACTGACTTTGCTGTTTACCAGTGGTGTGGACTTCAGTTGCTCTAATGAGATGTATAGTAGGGTTTGTTTAAACTTGCAACTTCCTAATGAAATATGATTTTGAGTATTTCTTATTATGTATACTTGACATTTATGCACCTTTGGTGAGGTTTTTACTCAGGTCTTTTGCCTATTTTTAATTGATTTGTGCAATAGTCATTAACTTTCTCTATATACATGTATATATATCTTATATATATGTGTGTGTATGTGTTATTTTTAATTTTTATCTATGTGTGTAAGTGTTTTCCTTTTATGTATACTTTTGCATCATGTGTGTGTCTGCTACTGGAGGAATCAGAACAGATCGGGCTGGTGTTACAGATGGTCCTAGGCTGCCATGGGGGTGCTGGTTCCTGAACCCAGGCCCTGCAAGAGCAGGAAGTGCTCTTAACTGCTGAACCATTTATCCAGCCCTGCTTTGTGTTTTTCACAGACGTCGTTTTTTCAAATGTGTGTTGTATTTCTCCTAGGTTCTGGCTTGGAGTTTCAGTTTCTGAATGCCTGGTATGTTTTGTTCTTTGCTTTCTTCCTAAGACAAGGTCTCACTGTGTAGCTCTGATGGTGACCTCTGCCCTCTGAGTGCCCAAATCAGAGGTGTTCATTACCAGACATGTGCTCTGTCTGGCGTTCTAGATTGTTGATTTTGGGGGTTAATCTGATGTTTGTTACAGCTTCTCCCAGAAGAAGAAATCTAGCTACTGAGTCTTTAAAGTTTTTTTTTTTTTTTTAATATTCATTACTTATCCTGTTTTTCCGAATCCTTAGGCATTGGTTTTAATGTTGATTCTGTTTGTTTTCCCGAGCACATTATCAAAATTTCTATGAGTGAGTGTATCTCTCTTCCAAGTTTTGGGTGTCTTAATCTGTCTGACTGCATTGGTGGGTAACAGCCAGGCTGTTTGGTACCCTTGCCTTGTTTTGCCAATACTAAAGTAAAGATTCTGGCTTAAGACCTATGTATAAAACTTAGATTTTATAATATACATTAATTCCTATTTTAGTAAATTTATTTATTTATTTATTGCTTGTCAAAAGTGTTAAATTTTGTTAAGTTTTCAGACTCCATGGAGGTCATATTTTCTTTTAGATGCAGAAATTTATAGCAATGAATTTCAGGTCTGGAACTCTGTATACAATGTTAGACTGTAACTCAATTAATCATTATTTGTTAGCAGATTTAGTTCATTTTATTTTTCTGGTATAAATGCCCTATGTGGAAGCTACCACAGGAGCCCCAGTCCTCTAAATGGAGACTTTTGTGTGGGTTTTCACAAGATGGTCAGTGACTTCTTCATTGGGAGACTTGGTGAACACAGTCTTTTTCTAGAGGTCAGAGGTCAAGTAACTGTAAGTCTTGGAGATGCCATCAAAGGTAGCTGGAAAAATTGCCTGCGTGGCAGTATCTGCCTAGCTCAGTGGTTCTCAACCTGTGGGTTGTGACTCTCTTGGGGGTCAGATATTTACATTACAATTTCTAACAATAGCAAAATCACAGTTATGAAGCAACAAAATAATTTTATGGTTTGGGAGGGGGGGTCACCACAACGTGTGGAACTGTATTACAAGTTTATAGCGTTAGGAAAGTTGAGAACCACTGGACTAGCTGGTGTGCAGTCAGGAGCAACAGCAGCATCTTGGATGAAGGAGTACAGATGATGCCAGTGTGTTGGGGGCGGAGAGGAGGCGTACCAGCACAGAGCCACAGTGGCCTGAGCCACAGTGGCCTGGCATGTCTCCAGGATGGCTAATCTTGTTTCCCCAGTAGCCTTTCCACACAGGGATAATGACCCACAAATATCAGGGACTACTTTTTTTTTTTAGAGCTTTTACCGCCAAGGCCAACATGAGTATTATAGTACTCACGAGTGACAAAAACTTGTCTGGAGGTGCCTTGCAGGAAGGGCCACTGTGGGGCCACCTCAAGGTTCTAGAGGAATAACTTCCTCTCTCACCAAATTTGAAAGTCACATGAGTAAGGCAGTTATACTTATTTTGAAATGTGTTGTTAGAGTCTATTGAGCAATCTTTAAGTACGTTTTGGCTTGGTACTTTAAAGTGTGTATTGTGTGTATTTGAGGTGTGTATTGTGGCTTTATTTTGTTCTGTTTAAGCATTGTGAGGTTAGGCAGTTAATGCCATGTAGTCATACCATACCCAGCCTCAGTATTCTACTCCTGTTCTAATTACGGTCAGTTCTCTTTACAAACTATATTTTATCTTCCTGGTACTGGGTATCAAATCGAGGGCTTTACCTATGTTAGGCAAGAAATCCATTGCCTTTCTTATTTAAAACAGTAAAAAAAAAATCATGTTACATGCTACCTTAACCCCACAGTTTCATAAAATACGATGAAAAAGCAATTCAACACAGAGAAGTCACAAACTTGTCGCGTTAGGACAGAAGTGTTGCTGGTTACTGGTTGAAATAGCTGCTCATGCTTTGGATACTTCTCTTCTTGAAATTTAAGTCACCTCTCAAAACCACTGATACATGATTCTGATAATCTGCCAGTGGAATTTGGACACCTGCCTGTGAGTTCTCCGCTACATTATTCTGTTAAAAACCTATTATGTTCTAACTGGGTATACTCTTCTAGGTGAACATCTGGCAGGAAAGCTAACAACATTATAGTGACATAGTTTTCGGGAGCGTTAGGCATGATAAAAGAAGAGATTGTGAACTGGGGGATTTTGCTCAAATGCGGACGTAGTCTGTGGAATGTACTTATCAGTTCATAAAAAGACCTGGAATTGCTTGGTGCTGTGGTACAGTCTTTAAGTATTTGGTAGAATTTTGTAAAATTATCTTCTGGATTTATGTAATGGTAGCCTTTTGTGTATTGGTCCATTTAGATATTGTCTCGAGATGAGCTTGGTAAATTACATTTTCCTGTTAAAAATCACCCATTTAGAGACACTAGAGAGATGGATAATTTGATAGAGTTTGTCCCACAAGTGTGAGACCTCTGTTTAGATTCTAAACAGCCATGTGAGAAGGCAGGTAGAGCACCGAGCCTGCAGTCTCAGAACTGGAAGATGGTCCTTGGGTCTTGCTGGCCAGGCAGGTTAGCTAACCAGTGAATTCCAGCTTCAGGAAGAGACCCTGTCTCCCCCAGAAAGGTGGGGATTGATAAAGGAAGATAGATACTTCATGTTGACCAATAGTCTCCACATGCATGCCTTGACACAATTCATATGTGTGCACATGCTTGTGTACCCACCAAGCAATAGATTTAATCTAGGTTTTTTTGAACTTACATAAACTTGCACGGAGTATTGGCTTAAATTGAACCCTCAACCCCCTCTCCAGGGTTTCTCTGTGTAGCCATGGCTGTCCTGGAACTCACTCTGTAGACCAGGCTGTCTCCAACACCTGCCTCTGCCTCCAGAGTGCTGTGGTGTGCCAGCACCTGGCTTCAAGTGATTTTTTTGGGTTTTGTGTTTCCTTTTTTTGTTGTTGTTGTTGTTGTTATTTTTAGAACTCCCATCGTTTCTGTGATTTCTCCCTTTTCTTGATTACATTAGTTAGTGCTTTATACACTTTGTAATCTTTATAAAATGAAAATCAGTAGCTTAGTTTATTTGACATTTATATCATGTTTATTGTAAAAATCATTTCTCATTTTATCTTTATTTTTCTCTTTTTGTTTTATATTTATATTATTAATAATTATATTTATTTTTATCGTTCCTTTTCTAACTTCTTAATTTACATAATTTTGACATATTTTACCTCAAACTTGTATTCGTAGATTCCTTCCAAATTCTCTACAAAGGAATTCCAAATGAGTTTAATTCTTTCACGTTAATTTCATCGTTTCCATGTCCTGGTTGTGATATTCAATGCTATAGACCCTCAGGCTCACAATTCTCCTGCCTTAGCCTTCTAGTGCTAGAATTACATGCAGAGCTGTGTTAGTACACTCAATTCTGGTTATAGTTTTCATAATGTGCTCATTATGGTTTGGGCATCAAAGCAAGAATGGAGCCATAAGATGCTTTGGATCCGATGGACCTCTTTCCAGAGTAAATTATGCTGAACTGGGTACTAATTGTCCTTTCAGTATTTGATAGAAAGTGCCAAACAAGCATTCCTTGTCTGATGGCCGTGAAGTGGGTAGCTATGGAGTTATGTTATCAGTTTCACTTTGAATGACTTTCCACTGGTGAGGGCTTTTACATTTCATTGAAGTTGCCAGGTCTATATGTATATCATTGGCCATAGTTAGTCCCTGTTACCCTTATTTTATCTTCAGGCTCCCAATCATTCCTTAGATTGGTATGTATTTTCATCTCTCCTTTTTCTCAGTCTTGCCACATTTGTTAATTTTATTGATTTTTTTAAAAGTTTGGATTGTTTTATTGATGCTTTTTTTTTGTTCTCATGATTTTTATTTTAAAATTTGTGTCTGTGTGTACACATGCATAGAGTTAAGAGAACAATTCTGTGGTTCTTTTTACCTTTATGTGGGTTCTAGGAATTAATTAAGATCATTAGACTTAAGCAGCAAGTACCTTGGCCCACTAAAACACCTTTTTGACCCTATTTTAACTTAAATAATTTTAAATTTAATTTAAATAATTAAAACTATTTAAATCAAATAATTAAAATTTAAATAATTGTATATAATTTAAATTTAATTTGATTTTTACTTTCCATTGTTTTGTTCTTCATTTCTAATTTTCTTATGGTAGGAATGTATATGTATATGTATGTATATATATATATATATATGTGTGTGTGTGTGTGTGTGTGTGTGTGTATATATATATATATTTTTTTAAAATTGGTTCTATTTTTCTGCTTTTCTTTAAAACCTTGGTTTATGTTAATGAATGCTTTTGCCTGTGTGTATGTATGCACACTGTGTACATGCCTGGTACCTTTAGAGGTCAGAACAGAGCATTAGATCCCCTGAAACTGAAGTCACAGATGATTGTAGCTACCATGTGGGTCCTGAGAACAGAACTTGGGTCCTCTGTAAGAACAATAAGGCTCTAAAACCCTGAGCCATCTGTCTAGACATTGCTATTCTAATACAAACATTTAGTGCTACAAGTTTCTCTCTTTGCACTGCCTCTGTTTCTGCCACAGGTTTTCATGGTGTCCAAGTGTTTGTAGACTTTTATGTCTTTCTGTTGTCTACTCCTGCTTTTATTACTTTGTGGTCAATAACTACATTCTGTATTATTATCTTTTAGTTTTTTAGATTTCGCTCCCATTGCCCAGGATATGAGTCTTGATAGATGTTTTTGGTGTTGGAAAGAGCATGCGTTCCGCTGTTGCTGGGAGGGATGTTGTACAAGGGCCGGTTCCATCCTGTTGGTTGGCCTCTCTGTGTTGGTGTTATTTTGTGTCTGGATCTGTCAGCTGTTGAGAAAAGGATACTCACTGCTCTAAATATAACTTTGGATCTAATCTACCTTTTCTTTCATACTGTAAGTTGTTCCTTCCGCATTTGTGAGTTGCTGTTAGATACAAACACATTTATGGTTCGTCCTTTTGGTGTACCAGCCTTTCTATCACCGTGCTGTGACTTTCTCTGGTCCTGGTATTTTCCTTCATTTGAAGTCTATCTTGTCTTCGTTGACATATTTACTATTTTTTTTTCACAAAATTTGCATGATTGATCTTTTATACCTTTCATTTTCAGGTTATTTGTACAGTTACATTTGAAGTGAATTTCTTATAGACAAGCATATGGTTAGGTCATGGTTTAATACACTGTAAAGTTTTTTTTATTTGGCATTATAGCACTTACATTTAATGTAGTTGTTGGTAAGATTAGAGCTTAAGTTTGTTACCCTAATTTTCGTTTTCTGTTTGTTCTCTCTGTTTCTTATTTCTCTGGTTTATTTTTCCCTGCCTTTCTTGGAGGTTATTTGAATGTATTTAAAAGTTCAATTTGATTTATCTACAGCTTTCTAGTATCTATTGTATATGATAATTGCTTTGGGTATTTTATTATATAACTTACCCTGGTTTACTCATTTTTTTCAGTTTGAGTACAATATAAAATTTCTCGCTATATGCCTCTCTCTCTTTTATAATGTAGTATTCTTAATTTTTTCCTCTGTATAAGTTTAGAATCTTAACATAGTATGTTTGAATTTTTGTTTCAGCTATCAAACATAACTTAGAAAACTGAAGAGAGAAGGACAGTGTGTTATATATACTCATTTTTCCCTTATTATTCTTTCTTCCTTTCTGGTAGTCTATATCCTTTCATAAATTGTCTCTGTGTGGAAAGCTTTCTATAGCTATTCTTTGGACATAGGTCTGCAGGTGACAGAGTCTCTTAGTTTCCTTCATCCAAGAGTGTCTTGATGTTCCCTTCATTCCTGAAGGATATTTTTATTGGGTCTAGAATTCTGGGTTGACAGTTCTTTTTTTTTCAGCACTTGAAAAAAACGTGCGCCTCTTCTGAGTCCATGGTTTCTGATGAGAAATCCACTGTCACTCGAAATGTTCTCTTCCTGTAGGTAAGATGTTTCTCTCGCTGCTTTCAAGGCTTGTTTTGTCTTTATATTTCAGAAGTTTGAGTACAATGTATTTTGATGTGGACTTCTTCAGATTTATCCTGTGTGGGGTTTGCTCAGCTTCTTGAGTCTGTAGGTTAATGTCTTTGCAAGCTTTGGGACTATTTCATCTTTTATGTCTTTGAGTATTTCCTTACTTCTGCTTGTTCCGGTTTTATCCGAGTCTCTGGCAGTATGGATGCGTAGTCTCTTGCTGTACTCTTGAGCTCCTTTGATTTTTTTTTTTCAGTGTATTTTCTCTCTGTTGATCAGATTGGGTAATTTCTATTTTCCTATCTTCTAGTTCTGGGATTTTTTCCCCAGTATCCTCTGTTCTGAAGTTAAACCCACCTGGCTGTTAAGTTTTTCATTTTAGTTACTATGTTTTCAATCACGTACTTCATCAGATCTTCTGTATCTTTGCCAAGATTTTCTACTTTTTTTTTGTTTCAAGTTTTTTTTTTTTTTTCAACTGTTAAGAATTTCTGGAATGCTGTTTTAAAGTCTTTGTCAGATAGGTTTAATATCTGTTTTCATTGATTGTTTTTCTTGTTCAATTTGATTTCCTGGTTCTTGGCGTGATAAATAATTGTTGGTTTTTTTTTTTTGTTTGTTTTGTTTTCTGTTTTGTTTTTTATCAAAACCTAGCTACTTTAGAATTAGATCACGAGACTCTGAGTCTTGTTTAAGTCTTCTGCTTTGGCTTGTCTGCTGTGATATACTCAGGAAGGAGAATGGACAACTGTGTTGTTGCTTCTAGGTGGGGTGGGAAAATAGATTCTGACTAGGCTGCCATAGGCCTCAGTGGATGAGACCCCCTCATTATCGCTGGTTTAGAGTGAGTGTACCCATTCTCCAGCAGGTCCCCACTGCTCTCCTGTGACTGCCATGAACCTAACTATCTCTGGCTGGTAGTATAATTCTACTAGCACTCATTTTAGACCCACAAGGAAGGGATGCTTCATGACACTGCCATCGCATCGGTTCTGGGTCTTATTACCTCAGGATGAGGATGAAAGCCTTGCTACCATTCAGCTGACTCTCACTGTACTCCAGCGAATGCTTTGGGTTGCCTTTTATACGCAGTGAAGATAAAGGTCCAGGCTCCTGCCTCAGTCTAGGCTTGTTTGGATAGGAATAGGACTACCCATCTGTTTTGTCTTGTTTTTTATGTTTGAGTTTGGTTGTAGTGTAGCGATTGTTGCCTGTAAGTCATCCGTTCTGCTAGGCTCTCGTGTTTCCTAGTCATTTCATGAGGACTTTTTGAAATCTGTGCCAGTTGATATTTGTGAATTTCACACCAAGTCTGGGCATATGAGGCATAAAATAAAACTCAGAAAAGACAGCATTCTCACTGTGCTATTCTGTGGTTCCAAGGTTCCATAGCCAACCTGCTGTTTCCTTCCAACCCTTCAAAATCTTTCTACATTTCTCTTGATGTGGTGCTCAAGGATCAAGTCCATACAGGTGTGCTTTCCTGGATGGAGAGGGGAAGAGACTTTTAACTTCATCCTTTCAGAAGGGTCATAGCTTGAGTTGATTTCTGTATGTGGCATAGGTATAGATGAAGGATCTCTCCTGGCCCCTGGCCCTCACTGGATCTCCAATACTTCCTGACAGTTTGTTGAAAAAGGACTGTCCCTTTGTATTCAATTACTTTGACACTTTTGTTGAAAATCAGTTGGTAGATGATAACAGAGTTTCAGGAAGAATTTCTGGAATTAACCTTTTTAATGACCAGTTCTGTCATGTTGCTTTATTTTGTGCATTAGACATTCTGATAATACATGGGTTGGATCGGTTTTGCCTGCCTCCCATGTGACTTTCTAACCCTTTAAAAACTCATTCCTTATTCACTATTTTTTCTCTTGCTGCAGTTCACTCTGTCTTTTTCCCCTGAGAACTTTCAGCTGTCTGTCCTTCTGCGGGTTCCTTGCAGTTTCCGAAATGATTTAAATGTATTGTTTAGTTTGGCTATTTGTCTCGCTTTGGATTTGGTGAGCAGTCATCTGGCATCTCTCACGTCTCCACCAGTCTTCACCAAGACTGTTAGGTTTGGGGTACTTGTTCTCATTGGCAGCTAGCTTCAGTAATGATAGTCATCATTTCAAGTTTGAGAGTTGTTTTAGCTTTCTCCCCCTTTACAGGGGTGTGTGTGTGTGTGTGTGTGTGTGTGTGTGTGTGTGTGATTTTCATTAATAGTTTTCATCCTAAGTTTCCATTTTTTTATTATAGAAGCTATACATGCTGGATAACTTTCAGATAAGAATAAAATAAAGGATTTCTTTTTGTTGTTGTTTTGCTTGTTTGTTTTTCCTGGTAGTTAAGTTTGATTCTGTGGAGCACAGGCTAGCTGTTTGGTTCTGTGGAGCACAGGCTAGCTGGTTGATTCTGTAGCCCAGGCTAGCCATTTGTACTTGCTAGTGGTATAGTATGTTTGCTTTCTAGTTCAGGAGTATTGTCTTTTCCTGGTGTGATGGGACTTAGCGTCTTTGTCAGGATTTGGAGTCGGCTTCTTGAGTTCTAGAACTCTAGTATGCCATATGCCTCTGTCATAGCCTTGACGTCAGCCCTTGAAACCCCACCAGCATGCAGTGGCTCCCCCATTGGAGTGACCCTCGTCTTCAGGAGCAGGATTTAGGTGTCTTTTTAAGTCTCCAAGTGTAGTGTTGTGGTTGTTCTGGCGTCAGACCTATTCTTAGAACTCATTTGTTAAGGATGGGAGCTGTCTTCTAGGGTAGGTCCCAGTGATTCTAGGGTAGGTCCAAGATTCACATCACCAGGCCTCTGATGCACCCTCATCCTCTCTGGTCTCTGCCTGGTTCTCCAGATCTCTGGACTCCTGTTGGAGTCCAGACCAGATTGTTGCCCAGGCAATGCTAGCCTGCAGCACCTCCTTCTTCTCTTTTTCTTTTCTTTTTTTTTTTCTTTTTCTTTTTCTTTCTCTTTCTCTTTCTCTTTCTCTTTCTCTTTCTCTTTCTCTTTCTTTCTCTTTCTCTTTCTCTCTCTCTCTCTCTCTCTCTCTCTCTCTCTTTCTCTCTCTCTCTCTTTCTCTCTCTCTCTCTCTTTCTCTTTCTCTCTCCCTCTCTCTCTCTTTCCTTTTCCTTTTCCTTTTCCTTTTCCTTTTCCTTTTCCTTTTCCTTTTCCTTTTCCTTTTCCTTTTCCTTTTCCTTTTCCTTTTTCCCCAGTTGCTGTAGAGGAAGAAGTGGCAAGCTGGCTAACGGTCTCTGAATCCCTAACTCCTTGTACAGACTCCCAGGTCTACAGATTTCAGGGAAATAGCAGAAAACCAAGGAAGTTCACAGGTTCAGGTTGCCAGACTTTAGAACATTAGAGAGTAACTGGTGGCAACACATTTCCCACCCCTTTAATGGGTACAGTGTCATTAAACGGATCCCTCCTTCCCAGCTTTCTCAGTATCTCAGCATTTCTGCCCTGGAATTCCCTTTCTTCCCTGTGCTGCCCATGAAGCTGAAGGCAGAGTGACCACATGATGTCTTCTGTTTCCCCTGCGGCTTACAGGAAGGAACCCCAACCCTGTGTGATGGGCCTGAACTCCTTCAGAGTTCAGGATACCATGGTATCAGTTTATCTATGCCAACGGGGCCTAACTCTCCTCGACCCCCGTCCATGCTGCTGGCCTGCTCACCCTGTGCTGTCCTTCTGTCCATGTACTCATGATACGCATAATGTTTAAAAATGAATCCCTTACCCAAAATGATGGCCAGCCTCAGCTATCCTCTTGAGCTCCAAACCAAGACTGCTCACTTCTATGTCCAAGTTCACAGTGTCTAATCTGTATGTGAGAGATGCCAAGTGGGGGTGACTTTGTTCCCTTTCTTTATTGACCCATGGTTTACGGAGAGTACAGGGAACAGCACAGGTGTCTATGGGAGGCACTCTCCTCCTTTGCCCAGTTGGGTTCATTCTATATTTTAAACTGGTCCTCCACCACAAACCTACATCTCTGCTCCAAGGTCTTTCTAAGTAGCCTAAGCTGGTATTTAACTCACTGTAGTCCAGGCCATTCTTGAACTTGAAGTTTGCTTTTTCAGTCTTCTGATATCTGATTTCAGGCCTGTACCACCAGGAGCCCTGGCTACATTTCTGAAGTCCTTCCCTACCCCCATCCTCCTCTTGAACACTTTTCTCTACAGGCCACTCTGGTCTCCCCCACGGGGTGGTAGGTATTGCTAGCCACTGTTCTTGTATCTCCTTTCTTGGGCTTTGTGTTTCTCGTCTGTCCTGACATCCCTTCTCTTTGATGCTCTCGCTCATAACATTTGGGCTTTTCTACATCATTTACTCATTTTAAGCTTTAGATCTTGCTCTTAAAGATGATTTTGGTTATAATAAATGTTTGAGGCTCATTTTTATTTTATCTTTCAAGTTTCACTGTATCTTATCTGATTCACCTGTATGGTTTGAACTTCCAAATAGCAGATGTTTCTCTCAGCAGTGTCCAACCTGTGGCAGTGGCTCAAGGTAACGATGAACTTGGCTCATCTAAAAATTGTAAGCTTTTCTTAGCACATTATGAGGCTTTCTTGTGTGTGTGTGTGTGTGTGTGTGTGTGTGTGTGTGTGTGTGTGTTACCTGGCTACACAGTTTTTGACTATGAATTTTGTAGATAACTGTATTACAACGTCCAAGGCTTGGAGCACCCTGGATGACTCTGCATGGTACTGTCTACTTTCTTTTCTTGATTTCGTTATTCCTTCTTAGCTTTCATTACTTATGTATTCCAGATCATTTTGCAGGTTTCTTCCCTCCTCCCTTCTGCTTGAAGAACAGGTTTCCTTTTTTTTTTTTTATTTATTTTATTTAAATGCCGTTTGACAGTGGTAAATTCTCTGTATAACCTGTATTCTGACATTGTTGTGAGAAGTGGTTTTTCCTTTGTATGGAGTTCTCACTGTTGCTTATTCTCTCTCCCACTGGAACTATTATTCCGTTGTCCTCGGCCTCCTGTTCTGTTCTGAAGCCACTTGTTAATTCAAACCATTTTTCCTTTGTATAGCTCTGTGGTTGCTAAAATAACCCCCTTTTTTTGTTTTGGAAAATTGAAATGAATGAGAAGTAGAGACAGACGGGAGGAGCGCCCTTCCCCCTCCCTCTGCGCGCTCTGCCCCTCCCCCCTTCTGCTAGGAGCCTGTGCTCTGCCCCTCCCCCCTTCGCCTGCTCTAGTGTTCCAGTCACTCCTTGCTCCTCCTTGTCCTTTTTGTGCTGTGTTCAGAATAATCATGGACTGGGCATCTCAATTAGGGGTTTAAAATAATCAGGGTAGCTTTATTGTACTGAATGCTGATGATAATTCCTTTATGTTGCCAGTACACATTTCGAGTTCAAATCATGCAGTTGTCTTAGAAATAACTTTTTATGATTGTTTTGTTTGAATCATTATCCAGACACTGGCCATTCATTTGACTTTAAAAATATGTATATATATATATATATATATATATATATATATATATATATATATATATATAAACTTCTGCTGTGTTAATCATCTTCCCTCTTATGTATCCTTGTTTATCTGCTGTGTAGGACTTCTGGTATACTAGATCTGGTAGATTGTATTGGGGGTCATGAAATACCTTTCTTTACCTGAACCACACTCTGCGACTGATGGGGGTATGGATCACGGTACCTTTGAAATTATGTTGCCTAGCATGTGTAAGCCCACTTCGACTTTCTGACTGTTGTGACAGACATATGCCACCATACCTGGCCAGCATCTCACTTTTGATTGATGGGATGTTTAACACCCATTTCTCAGTTACCAAATGTGACATTTTTATTTCGATCTTTTTTGACTGTTGCTGTGATTTCTAATTTGCCTTGGCTGTGGTTAGGATGCCGACCTGCGTGATGGTCTCCTGGGAGACGAGTTGAAGAGTCATTCTTCTAAAGCTCAGCCTATGGCTGTTGTATCTCTGAGGCTGTTTTGTATAAGTACAGTAGCCTCCAGGGGTGGGTGTGGCCTGTTCAGCCACCTTCCTTGTCATTGCTAGTCAGTGTTCTACACCTTTTTAAGAATCCCTAAAAATAGAAATCGGTATCATTTGTCTATAATGACAATGTTTATTTAGATTTTCCAGTTTACAGGGATATTTTTGTAGTGTTTCTGAGTGTTGACTTGTCAGTAAGATGTCTTGTGCTGAGCAGTGGTGGTGCACACATTTAATCCCAGCACTTGGGAGGCAGAAGCTGATTTCTTGAGTTTAAGACCAGCCAGGTCTACAGGGAAAATTCCAGGATATCCAGGGCTACCTAGAGAAACACTGTTTCCAAAACAAACAAACAAACAAACAAACAAACAAACAAATCTTGATTTATTTTAAGTAGCTTGCTTTCAACAGTGGATTTTCATAGCCTGTGGTAGCTTTCATCCTGATCCCTCTTTTGTGTCCTCCTGATCTTCTCATGGACCCTCCTGGCTCTCTTTCCAATTCATGGCCTCTCCCCTTCTTCACTAACTGTATTATATGATCTACATATATATATATGCTTTTCCCCATGAGTTTGTTATGACAGTTTTATCAGAAGTAATGTCATCCAGGCTCTGGTGTCTTTATTTCATTTCCTTTTGAATAAATCAGTTCTTCAACTCAGATTGGGTTCTTTTCCTACTATATTTATTTATTCTTGCCTTTGCTGTATTTATTGGAGAAGAGTTTAAAAAAAAGGGCACAGGTTTAAAATAATACTTCTTTCTATAAAAGCAGTGTTGCTCATCATGGAAACGTTTTCTAAATGGTAAGAATGAGAATAGAGTTGTTACATGAAACCTGCTTACAGCCAGCCTTCTTGCACTGTGTCTACTGAGTGCCTCTGCTGTGTTGGGCTCCTCAGGGGCAGGAAGCACGGTGCTCATGCTTCTCCTCTGTTAACTTACTATTTCACGTATCTCTTGTGTCCTATAAACTCTTACCTGTTTTCAGGATCCTTCCTGGGAGGATTGAGTATTTTTGTGCATTTCCTGTGGTTGCATGTTTTATAATTTTTCACTATTAAAGATCTTAAAAGACTCTCTCTACCTCCAGAGATAATGTCTTAAGAATCAATAGAATGTTGTGGGGTTGGTAAGTATTACCAGTTATTTTCTTCAGAAGACTTCGACAGGAAAATTTGATGGTGTTCACTTAAAAAAAAGTTTGCTTTGAAGTACTTGCCAGTGGGCAATTGACTCTGGAGCCAAGCTCTGCTGTTTTGCTATAGCCATCCTTTCCTGCGTATGAGTGGTCAGGGATCAGGGAGAAGCTGAAGTCTTCGGTCTTCACAATGGCTTTGCCATGGGTGCCTCCATTTTTGTTACTCCTTAGTATCTTCTCTGGTTATATGTATTCTTTAAGAGCGGTAAGAAGCTTTGGTAGTGAAAGGTGGCTCAAGTCACCACACTGTCTCCTCTGATGTCCTGTGGTCTTAGTAACCCTGTCATCCATCAGAATTGAAATAATGCACTCCTATGGTTTAAAATAAAGAATCGAGAGAAATATGAAGCTTACCTAAAAAGGAAGTCACTCCTGGCTGTTACAACCTGGGGAGCTAAATTTGTGGACACAAAGATGGGGGTTGCTGAGAGAGCAGAGGAGGGGGCAGTGGAGAGGCAGCAATGAGTAGGAATTGGGGAGGAGCCCAGAGAACTGGATCTTCAAGTGGTGGGGCTGGCAAGGCCTATGTTCTCCAGAGCACTGAAAGGGAAACCGCAGGCCAAGTCAAGCTAGACTTGGATGATAGGGTTCAGGGAGAACCTTCAGGTTTATGGGTTCCAGGAAGCCCCTTGCTTTCTCTGGTCTTGCTGCCCAGAGATCTTCCAGGCAGAGGGAATGGCTTACTAGGTTCTGAGAGACATGGGTTTCCATATGAAGGGAGTGGTACCACCATGTCTTTCATATCACAATGTAGGAGGCAAGAAGGGCCCGCTAGGATCTCTGTGTCAGATTGTCCTCCATCGCTAGGTCTGGCAGTGGTGCTGTCCCTGCTGCCTGGGTCATATGCTCAGCAAAGCTGTGTTCCTAGCTAATTTCCCTTCCTTGGCTGGGCATATGGTAATCTGCCTCACCTGGCCATGGCACGGAGCTAGGAGAGACCCATGTGACATGGCTTCATGTGCTTACATCTCCTAATTTTGAGGCCCTGTGTCCTTATAGGTGGTAACATGAACCTGGAAGGCCAAGCAGAGGGCAAGAAGGAGGCAGAGGCGGATGATGTGCTGAGAAGAGGCCCCAGGCCCATCGTTCCCTACAGCTCCATGTTTTGTCTCAGCCCCACCAACCTGTGAGTCTCTGTAGTGCTCTGCCTTTGTCATGAGTATCTGAGCATATTACCAGCTTGCATGGGTTAGATACCTTGTAGAGACTAATTGTATATATTTACTGAACATGCTTGTCTTAGCAGTCCCGTGAGACACATTTGTTACCTTATTTTATAGGCGAAGACACAGAAGCACAAAGTTTTGTGCCTTGTATAGATACAGAGCCAGTATTCATGGTAGTGGGGGCTGGATCAGATGCCAGACAGTTATTTTTAGAGCTTGTGTAACAATATTCTCTACTGTTGTGTACGTGGCTACACACAGGAACGGTTTTTACATTTGTTATATCCATAGCTTCCTACATTCACCTTCTCACCGGGGCCATTGTGTGTCCCTTCCCACACTGGTCATGATTTATCATTCACTCATTACTTTGGTACCTCATACATCCAAACAGTAGTCACATGCAGACAGCACTATATGTGCTGATGTACAATGATGACCAAGACAGGTGAGACTTATCTTCATGGAAAACATGTGGCACAGTGGAAACAGCAAACAGGCAAGATGATAAAGTGATGAATAAGATAGCAAGCAGAGATGAGAACTAGCGAGAAGCAAGTGGAGGAGGGATGTGGGCTTCTGACTCTGCTAGAACTAGTGAAGAGGTCAGGTCAGGGCCTCAGAGGGAAGTGGGATCAAACACTTGAGGCAGGAGAGGGAGTAGAGTGTGGGTAGAAGGAGAGGTTCAAGCCCTTCAGAAGCCCACTGGCCAGGACCAGGCGGGCACTTTGCGAGCAGAGTGGCCATCACTTCTTGGCTGCCCTGCTGCACCCCCATAGTTTTCCAAGAATCCCCACACAGCTCTCCTCACCGGGTCCTGTTGTGGGAAATATTGAAGAGGACCCACCAAGTTTCTGCGCTCCATCCAGCTACTCCCTGCCCTTCAACTCTCGAGCGGGGGCCAGAGCTCCCGAGTTCCCTTGCTGCCACGCCAGCCCCCCACAATGACCATCTACACCCTGTGGTCAGCCACCACAACACCCACCAACCCGGTAGAAACAAAACTCTAGAGGCTAATAATTAACAAGTCAGATTTATATATCAGTAAATTCTCAGTTCACAAGATGCCCACACAATAATTTCAGAGCCAATTGATAATGATATAAGCTGCCCACCTAGATCAGACAAGTTATCCCAATTATTCTATTCCTATGTGATATTCATAACTACCTGTGGCTATTTAAAACCATCTTGCCTCCATCTTGGCTTCCCTTCTCTCCTCTCTTCTGAGTCGCTCTCTGCCTCCCTTTTCCCTGTCCGATCACAGGCCTCCTGCTGCACTAATATTTTAATGTAATTGGACAGGGAAAATCCTGTCAGAGTTCCTCTTTCTTTTCTATTCTTTTTCATTCAGCACCTGTCTCCTGGGAGCTTACTCTGCTAGGGGTGAACAGTAACAGAGACATACCTTGTCCCTGCCTTCTCTGGAGTGACAGTGTGCTGGTGAGGCGGAGAGATAACTTAAGCACAGCAGAGAGATGTAAAATGGGGGGATTCCGGTGTTCTGGAGCAGGCAGGAGAGGGATGCTAGAGGTGTCGTGAAGGGAGGGACGTCTCAGTTGAGTGTGTAGTATGAAGTGGAGAGGGTGGTCTGAAAGCAGAAGGCAGCTAGTTGGAAAGATGATAGCTGGGAGTTGGCTGAGCTCTGGGGGTCCAGTTAGCAGCTAGATGATGTAGAAGTAGGACAGCTGGGGCATCTCTTGGTCAGGTGAGCTGAGAGCACAGTTGAACAGTGGAAATGCAGCCATAAGCTGGATGACTGAGTTAGGGAGAAGAGGGCATGCTCCGGGACAAAGGGCCAGCACGCTGCTTGGGACCTGGGGAGAGTAGCTTTGTAGGATAAGCAGAGGGTTGCAGAGAAAAGGGTGGATATTGGCTGAGAAACTGCAACCTTTTGACAGCAGACGTCCCTGGAGCTGTGGCGTTGGGGGGTTGGGGAGTACCTGGAGGGGTTGGTGGCAAGGATAGGCCTGTGAAGCCTGTGAGGCACTGCTGACAGTAGGAGAGATGTCTGTCTACTTGCTGGGTCCGTGGCTATTCTTTCTTGTCTGACACATGGGTTCATCCCTCTGACCAGATCAAGTGGCTACTTCAGGACTTGGCAACTGAGAGACTCTGGCTTATTTACCTCTGTACTTCTGAGTGGTGATTGCTCTCTGGAGTGGAGCCTCTTATAACCAGGAACTTGGCTTTCTCGTTGATGCAAAGTAATGTTGAAAACCAGAGCTCCCGGTCAAGATCGTGGCCTGTTCTCATGAAGCCCAGGATTCTCAGACACAGCTTGCGCTCATCACAGGTTCAGACACTCTGGGGCAAGAGTGGCCTGCTTTCTGCCAAGCTGGTGTACTAAAATACTTCCTTTATGGAACACCCACTCCCTCTGCTTTCCATGATCTGTGACAGGCTGAGTGGTTGCTGTCCTCTGCTCTGGGGTACAGCATACAACTGAGTGGAGGTGGCCATGCTCCCACAGACTGTTAATCTACCATCTCCACCATCAGACCTAGCTTTGAGCTGTCGTTTGCTGATCCCTGACCTGGAAAGCCTTTCCCAGAAACTCTGTCCAAAGCTTTTCCCAGGCTGCTGACCATTTCTTTACCACAGAACTAAGGGACAGAGCTCCACAATGCTGGCAGAGGGCTATCCAGTGAGTGCTTCTGTGAGTGAGGTTGACATAGTCAGGTATTAGCCTATGGTGACCTGAGCTTTGTTCTCACAGGCTTCGTCGCTTCTGCCATTACATTGTGACCATGCGGTACTTTGAGATGGTAATTCTTGTGGTCATTGCCTTGAGCAGCATTGCCCTGGCTGCAGAGGATCCTGTGCGGACAGATTCATTCAGGAACAACGTGAGTGTCATAACTACTGGGTCACTGCTAGGCTACAGAGGTGCCAGTGGACATATTCCCAGGGTTCACACAGATGGGTTAGTGCTGGTGGCCTCTTCCCCCATCAGACATCCTTCTTCCCTCTGGGTTATGAGAACCAAAGGTTTGGAAAAGCCTATCTCCTTTAGCTCTTATCTTGTAAATGTGCTAGAGCTAGCAGGGCAACCACCAAAGAGTCACCAAAAGATCCTTCACAGAGGGATGCCAAAGCTCTGGGGGGAAACGAGGAGCCAATGGTCCAGGCCTGCCTAGAGGAATGCCACTTTTTGTTACAGGCTTTAAAGTACATGGATTACATCTTTACAGGAGTCTTCACCTTTGAAATGGTCATAAAGGTAAGATGTGGTAGCTCCTGCAGCTTCCATGAATGCATGGGATGTGTGACTCAGGCATGTGCTTAGTCAGCAGATGTGCACATGTGTATGGGCTGTGTGTGCATGAAATATTTTGATAGCTAAAAGCCTTAGCAGCTACCAAGAGTCCCCAGTGTCATGGTGTCCCACGGATGCTGCTGGGGTACTTGGCCCGGCTGTACTTGGCTTCCAAGTATGGAGATTTGGGGCTTTCTTTGGTGTGTGTGTGTGTGTGTGTGTGTGTGTGTGTGTGTGTGTGTGGTACATGCACTCTCAGCCTCCCCTCCAAGGTTGCCTCATAGCCACAAAGAGAGTCATATGACAAAACACAGAATAAGGGCAGACCTTAGAGGGAGATGGCAGGCGCACTTTTAGATGCAAAAGACTAAATTTCTATAGGATCTAGAGATTTGCTCACACATGAGAGTCTGCCATGTTGTCACAGTTTCTGCTTTCTTTTCGAGGTGACTTTGTCCTTGTCTGGCACACAGAGAAGTGCATTCAGTGCACTGAACTCCACACACGTACTTGCCCAGCAGTGCCGCTGAGGCACTTGTGTGATTCTGGTCAGTTCAGAGAGCCCGTGCAGAGCCGAGGAGCTTCCAAAGCGCAGCTGGGTTACTTCTGCTTTGCACACCCTGGCGCTCTGGGAGGAAGGGAGCAGCTTATTTTGCAGATGAGGCTGTTGAGATATTTGCCAAAAGTCATTGTAGCAGAAAAGGTAGGGTTAGGACATGATGGTCTGATCAGCTTGTTCTTTCTCCTGAGTTGAGCTTGCAGGTCTGGGCTACGTGAGTTCTCTAAGGGACCGCATCTGTTACTAGAGAGGGGGTGGCGGGGGAGACACACCTCTCACCACAGTGGGGTTTTAGGAAAGGTTGAAGCCTATACTCTCTAGGGACATTGAGGCCAGGCCTGTTGAAGCCATTTAAGAGTATGACTTGTGTTTTGGCCCCTGTGAGATGCACTGAGCCCTGTACTGCATAGAGACTCAGAACCATGGCCCCCTGTGGCTGCGGCCTACCTCTGCCTCTCTTTTCCTTACATACTCTGATGTCCACTTATCCCCCTTTAGATGATAGACTTGGGCTTGCTGCTGCACCCTGGTGCCTACTTCCGGGACCTGTGGAACATTCTGGACTTCATTGTTGTCAGTGGAGCCCTGGTGGCATTTGCGTTCTCGTAAGTAAACCTTACATCTGCTCTGGATCAGAGGGCCTAGCCAGAACTCCGGTGGGGTGTAGGAGGAATGGGCTCATGTTTGGTCCATAGCTCTGTTACTGTGTAAGCGGGGCTGTCCTGCCTTCTTAGGTCTGGAATGTGCTTCTAAAGTCTGGCACCATCTGTTCCTGACACTACCTGTGATCTGGGAACTGTCTAGGATTTGGGGCATCTGGCTTGCTCCTTTGGAGCCTGCTTACCTGCTCTGAGGTGACTGCCTGAGTGAGGGATTGGTGTGTTTTTACCCCAACTAGTAGACATCTTTGTTTGTTGGGACTATGAGACTATTCTCTGATGCCTGTCTTGGTGACTGTTAGCTTGGTGATATTGGGACTAGACCTTCCATGGGAATCTAGGTAGGGCAGGCATAGGTGATGTAGAGAAACTGTGGGATGAGATTTAAAGACAAGAATGACCCCAAAGGGAGGTTCTGTACTTCTCTGGCACTCAGGTGGGCCAATGCAGGCTTGTGTTCTGCCTCCCACACTGACTCTGTTCTCTTTGTCTTCTTGATGCTGGACTCGGGTAGGAGCTTCATGGGGTAATGCCTCCCCTTTCTTTCATATTGCCTTACATCATGGCACGCCTCTGGCCCATCCATCATGGCCTCACACCTGCTCATCTACCTCCACCCTGTTTAGGCTGCATGCTTCCTCCCAGGAGCCATCCCCAGGCCATCATTCCTGCCATGCCTGTGGGGACTGGCTGGGGGCTGGGCTGGGCTGGGCTGGGCTGGGGGCTGGGGGCTGGGCTGGCTGGGCTGGGGGCTGGAGCTGGGCTGGGAGCTGGGCTGGGCATGGTCAGCCTTGGTAGGGAGGCCCTCAGTGAGCAGGGTATCTGTGTAGGTGTTAGAGGCTTGAGCACTGGCCTAGACGGTGTACTGAGGAATCTGAGTAGGAGCTGCCAGCAGTGACCACAGTCCATGAGGCTGGACATCCTGAAGTGCGTTTACTCTCGGGCAATGCAGCTTTCTTTTCTCCTCCATCTGTTTAGTCCCCTTCCCAGAACCTCCCAGTGTCTCCTATGGGTGACTTAATGAGCCCTCTGTCTATGACAAAGGAAATGAATTGCTAGAGTGTCAGCAAGGACCCTGGGGAACTCCAGGCAGAAATGTCAGAGAGGCTCCAAGATGGCAGTAGGAAAAGGATGGGTCTCAGGCTTGTGGCCTCTTGAGTGAGCAAAGAGGGGAAGGCTTGAGCTCAGAGAGCAGCCTCCAATGGGCAGTTCTTGGAAGTCTCCCTCCTTTATTTTTATTTATTTATTTGTTTGTTTGTTTATTTGTTTTTTGGTTTTTTTGAGACAGGGTTTCTCTATGTAGGCCTGGCTGTCCTGGAACTCACTTTATAGACCAGGCTGACCCTCAAACCCAGAAATCTGCCTGCCTCTGCCTCCCAAGTGCTGGGATTAAAGGCGTGCACCACCACTGCCCTGCTCTCCCTCCATTTTTTTGCCACCATCTTCCTGGATGGTCTATATCCTGGTGTATTGGAGACGGGTTAATGTGGGTACTGGAGGTGCTAGGTGAAAAAGAGGCAGGTTTTGTTGATTGTGTAAAGAACCCAGCCCAGGATAACCTTGTACCTGCAAGCTTTATCCCCTAGCCTCCATATTTCTGAGATTCTAGGCTGTATTACCATGTCCAGCCTTAAGGACAGTTTGATCTGATTCTGTGATGTGGGACTGAGGAAAGGGAAGTGTGAGACCATATCTTTCTTTTCCTGTGAAGGAGGCCTGGGATATACAGCTGCTTTGTATTGATCCTGGAGATTTGTTGGAGCCTATGAGAAGCCATTTGGGGCAGACTTAGCCATGCTTGCTTAGGGATCTAGATGGGAAGTGATGTCTGAGCTGTCTAGAATAGGGCTCTCTGTATGCAGGAAGCCTCCCAAGCCTTGTAGACCTGGCCCCTGACTGCTGATTCTTGCTACCCCCAACCTCCAACAGGCACACACAGCATTTGTGTCTACTCTGGTTTGCAGGGAGTTCTTGATCTGGTTTTCTAATCCTGGACTTTTGAGCTTGCTGCTGGTATTTGGAGTTTTGTCTATCTGTCTCCTCAACCTGAGTCCTCCTGCCTGCTCCTTTCTTGGTCATCTTGGTATCTGGCTGCTTCTCTGGGTCTGTCTGTCTTTCTCCTTTCTATCCCGTAGCTATCCTTTCCCCGCCACTTTTTTCCTCTCTTCCCCTTCCTCTCTCAATCATTGCCCCTCTCTTCTCCTTTCCCTTTAGCCCCTCTCTTCTTTCTTTCCTCTCTTCTCTCTCTATCCCACTCTATTGCAGTCTCTGGAATTGTCTCTGTATTTGAATGTCTCTTTCTTACTGTCCCCCACTTCCCTTTTGGTCACTTGAGGGATAGTCAGGTGGCCTGTGGGGCAGATGTCAATAAAATCCCCATAGTGACAAGCAGGTCACTGGCTTCTCTAGTGCTTGATAAAGTTCTAGCATAATAGGCAGGCTCACAGACCTCTACTCTGCTGGTTCAGCAGTGTCTGTCAGGAGCCCTGGGCAGGTGGAAGTAGCCATTACAGCCATGAGCATGGGCCTTTCCACTTGAGAAATCAGCTTCCCTGTTCACCAGCTGTGCGGCTCTGGTTTGGCACTGGCCCTAGCCCTGTTCTCAAGCAGCCATGGGAAGACTTCCCCCACTGAGCCTCTATCTGGAGCCTGAGACAAAATGCATAGGGCCTTATTAGACAGACCAAGAGGAGTGGTCAGAGCTGGACTCAACGCCAGCACTCTGCCCGCCGGCATCAGCCACTTCTCCCTTCTAGAGGATCCAAAGGGAAAGACATCAATACCATCAAGTCTCTGAGAGTCCTGCGTGTCCTGAGGCCCCTCAAGACCATCAAGCGGCTGCCTAAGCTCAAGGTTGGAGTCTGGAGTTGGGGATTAAGAAGTGTGCTGTACATGTGGGGGGTGGGTGCATGTGTCCACAGATTGTTCACCTGTGTGAGAGGACAAATCTTGCTCAACTCTAAGACTTTTCTCCAAGGAGGTCTGTCCCCAGCAAAGGACCTTCTTCCTTAGCCACTAGCACCAGGTGGGACACTGTGGCAGGACAGGGAAGCACAGAGGACACGGGATGCAGGAGTAGATGCCAGGAATCAGGGATTCCAGAAAGCAGCTCCGGGGCTCAGTAAAAGAGGGTAGGTACTGCTGTGTTTCTGGGTGAAGGAAGCGCAGTATAAACCCAATTTAATAATTACAACATGCTTTCTGTGCTTTTGCTCCTTTAGCTCTTTAAAACATGTGCAGTAGATTTTCAACAGCTTGGACATTTAAACCTCAGGGACACTAATCATAGTGTAAGGTATGGGAGAGTGGCTTAGTTCTTATGTATGAAGTGATATGTGGGGAAAGGCATCAGGGAGTCTCTGGACCAAGGCAGCATTTGTACTTGAGGCAGCAGGGAAAAAACAAAACAGAACAGACCAAAACAAAACAAAACAAAACAAAACAAAAACACCACACAGCGTGGATGGGCCTGAAGCTTCCTTGGCCCAGGCAGCTGGCAGCATTGGGAGTTGCTAACCAGTGCCATGAGAGAGGACTGTGGGTCATCAGGGGAGCCTGAGGCAGATCAGTTCTGGGTTCAGGGTGAGAGGATCTTCAGTCACATCTAGATTCCAGAATACATTCGAATTCTGTGTCCTATGGTCCTCAGGGACACAGTCCCTTTCCTACAGCTTTAGTCTTCCCCTCTGTCAATGCTGTTGCTGGCCAAGGACAAAGCAGGGATGGTGCACAAGGTTGGTACATGTCTTGTGTGCAAGGCCTGGGGACTCTGCCTGCTTCCTGTGGCCTGGCTCCAGCCTACCTGCTAGGCCAGTTTTCTTGGGTATCCAGGTGGCAGGTCTGGTGCCTCCAGCCCACTGATAAAAGCCAGAATGACACTCCTTCCTGTGAGAAAGACAGCTGTTAAGGTAGCTTGCAGCCTTCTGTGGCCATAGGTTAGAGAGCCTTAAGGGGGTCTTGAATGCTTCAGGGAGTCTGAGCCTCCACGTTCCTGAGGTTCGGGGTGGGTCACTGTCCTGTTCTGTTTTGATCCTCTCCATTCCCTTTCCTAGCTTACCCCCATCTCTTTCCCTCTCTCAGTGGCCTAGCTCACCCTAATGACCACTCAGCTCCACTCTGGCCTCTCCTGTGTGGGTACACTCTTGCATGGCTCTGCTCTCCTCTCCATGCAGGCTGTCTTTGACTGTGTGGTGAACTCCCTGAAGAACGTCTTGAACATCCTGATTGTCTACATGCTCTTCATGTTCATATTTGCCGTCATTGCCGTCCAGCTCTTCAAAGGGAAGTTCTTTTACTGTACTGATGAATCCAAGGAGCTGGAGAGGGACTGCCGGTAAACTGAGGCCTAATTAATGCGACACCTTATGTGATGTGCATGCCTAATTCCTTCCTATGGTTTAATGCCAGCTCCGAGATGTGCCGCATTTTTCTTGACAGCTGGTATTTGGCTTGTTTCTACCTTTTGGTTATTGTAGTTAGTGCAGCCATTAACACTTTTGCATAAGTTGTTGTTTTGGTAGGTGTGTGTATTAATTTCTCTTGGATGTATACCTAAAGGCAGAGCTCCTGAGTAATGTGGGAACTATTTTATTATTGGAAGAGATGCCAGATGGTAATCAAAGTGACTGAGCCCTTCTGCATTTCTAAGTACTATTTTCTCTGCATCCTTACCAATACTTACTATTTCCACTGCTTTTATGTGTGTGTGTGTGCGTGTGTGTGTGTGTGTGTGCGTGTGTGTGTGTGTGTGTGTGTGCGTGTGCGTGTGCGTGTGCGTGTGTGTGTGTGTGTGTGTGTGTGTGTGTGTAAGGTGGTGGCAGTGCTCATGTGGCACAGTAAGTGCAATCATAGGGAATGTCCCTTCTTCCACCACTTAGGTCCCAGGGATTGAACTGAGGTGGTCAAACTTTGTAGCAAGCACCATTACCTGCTGAGCCATCTCGCCTGCCTTGATTGCTTTTATTTAGATATATTTATCCTAGGAACAAAGTGATACTTCAGTGTGTTTTCGATTTGTTTTTCTTTCTGATAGCTGATAATATTGAACATTATTCATGGACTAGTTGGTCTTTCATGTGACTTCTTTGAAAGAAATGCCTGTTCAGATATTTTATCCGTTTTAAAAATTAGCTTGCCTTTTGGTATTGATTTTACTCGTATTTTGTATGTTCTAAATACAAATTTTCAGGTTGGTAAAGATTAACAATAGTTTCTCCGATTGTTTGGATCATCTTTTCAGTTTCGGTTTCTTCCCTCTCTTTTGAGACAAGATCTGAAATGGAGCTCACCACCCTGCCTCAGCTTCCTGAGTGCTGGATTGAAGGCGTGCACCACTACACCAAGAGCACTCTTATTTTAACAATGACTTCTTATATTTATTTGGGGATGGTGGTACATGCCATCCTCTCCGTGTCAGAGGACAGCTTGAGGGAGTTGGTTCTCTCCTTCCCTCATATGTACCTCAGGGATTGAACTCAGGTTACTGTCCGGACAGTGCCTACTTTTACCTCTAATCCAGCTCA
>NC_000068.7:22544866-22551614 GCF_000001635.26 Mus musculus | reverse complement strand
AATTCCATCCATAAGCTTACAAGCGGGGACACCATGGCATATACTAGCAAGATTGGGGGGAAAGGACCCAGATATAGCGGTCTTTGGTGAGATTATGCCGGGGCCTAGCAAACACAGAAGTGGATGCTCACAGTCAGCTATTGGATGGGTCACACAGCCCCCAATGGAGGAACTAGAGAAAGTACCCAAGGAGCTAAAGGGAACTGCAACCCTATATGTGGAACAACAATATGAACTAACCAGTACCCCGGAGCTCTTGTCTCTAGCTGCATATGTATCAAAAGATGGCCTAGTCAGCCATCACTGGAAAGAGAGGCCCTTTGGACTTGCAAACTTTATATGCCCCAGTACAGGGGAACGCCAGGGCCAAAAAGGGGGAATGGGTGGGTAGGGGATTGGGGGGGGTGGGTATGGGAGACTTTTGGGATAGCATTGGAAATATAAACAAGGAAAATACCTAATTAAAAAAAAAAGAAGATGGAAAGATCTCTTATGCTAATGGATTGGCAGAATTAATATAGTAAAAATGGCCATCTTGCCGAAAGCAATCTACAGATTCAATGCAATCCTCATCAAAATTCCAACTCAATTCTTCACAGAGTTAGAAAGGGTGATTTGCAGACTCATCTGGAATAAAAAAAAAAAAAAAAAAAAAAACCAAACTAGTATAGCAAGAACTATTCTCAACAATAGAAGAACCTCTGGTGAAATCACCATCCCTGACTTTAAGCTGTAGTACAGAGCAATAGTGATAACAATTGCATGGTATTGGTACAAAGACAAGCAGGAAGATCAGTGGAATAGAATTGAAGATCCAGAAATGAACCCACACACATATGGTCACTTTGACAACAGAGTTAAAACCATCCAGTGGAAAGAAGACATCATTTTCAACAAATGGTGCTGGTTCAACTGGCGGTCAGCATGTAGAAAAATGTAAATCAAACTATTCTTATCTCCTTGTACAAAGCTCAAGTCCATGTAGATCAAGGACCTCCACTTAAACACAGATTCACTGAAACTGTAGAAAAGAAAGTGGAGAAGAGCCTTCAGCACATGGGTACAGGGGAAAATTTCCTGAACAGAACACCAATAGCTTATGCTCTAAGATAAAGAATTGACAAATGAGACCTCATAAAACTGCAAAACTTTTGTACGGCAAAAGACACTGTCAATAAGACAAAAAGACCACCAACAGATTGGGAAAGGATCTTTAGCAAACCTAAAACAAATAGTGGGCTAATATCCAATATATATAAAGAACTCAAGAAGATGAACTATAGAAAAATCAAATAATGCTATTAAAAAGTGGGGTACAGAGCCAAATAAAGAATTCTTATCTGAGGAATACCGAATGGCTGAGAAGCACCTGAAAAAATGTACAACATCCTCAATCATCAGGGAAATGCAAATCAAAACAACCCCGAGATTCCATCTCACACCAGTCAGAATTGCTAAGATTCAAAATTCAGGTGACAGGAGATGCTTGTGAGGATTTGGAGAAAGAGGAACACTCTTCCATTGTTGGTGTGATTGCAGGTTGGTTCAACCTTTCTGGAAATCAGTCTGGCTGTTTCTCAGAAAATTGGACATAGTACTACCTGAGGGCCCAGCTATACCACTCCTGGGCATATACCCAGAAGATACTCCAACATGTAATGAGGACACATGCTCCACTATATTCATAGCAGCCTTATTTATAATAGCCAGAAGCTGGAAAGAACCCATATATCCCTCAACAGAGGAATGGATACAGAAAATGTGGTACATTTATAAAATGGAGTACTACTTAGCTATTAAAAACAATGAATTCATGAAATTCTTAGGCAAATGGATGGAACTAGAAAATATCATCCTGTACTGAGGTAACCCAATGCACAAAAGAATACACATTGTATACACTCACTGATAAGTGGATATTAGCCCAGAAGCTCAGAATACCCAAGATACAATTCACTGACCACATGAAACTCAAGAAGAAGGAAGATCAAAGTGTGGATACTTCAGTCTTTCTTAGAAGGGGGAACAAAATGCCCATGGGAGGAGATACAGAGACAAAGTGTGGAGCAGAGACTGAAGGAAAGAACATCCATTGTCTGACCCATCTGGGGATCCATCCCATATACAGTCTCCAAACCCGATACTATGGTGGATGGCAACAAGTGCTAGCTGACAGGAGCCTGATATAGCTGTCTCTTGAGAGGTTCTGCCATTTTTATGACAGAAGTGGATACAGAGGTAGATGCTTTCAGCCAACCATTGGACTGAGCACAAGGTACCCAATGGAGGAGCTAGAGAAAGGACAGTAGGAGCTGAAGGAGCTTGCAGCCCCATAGGAGGAACAACAGTATGAACCAACCAGTAACCCCAGAGCTCCCTGGGACTAACCCACCAACTAAAGAGTACACATGGAGGGGCCCATGGCTCCAGTTGCCTATGTTGCAGAGAATGACCTTGTTGGACATCAATGGGAGGAGAGGTCCTTGGTCCTGAGAAGACTTGATGCCTCAGTGTAGAGGAATGCCAGGACAGGGAAGCAGGAGTGGGTGGGTTGGTAAGTAAGGGGAGGGGGGACTGAGTAGGGGGCTTTTGGAGGTAAAACCAAGAAAGGGAATAACATTTGAAATGTAAATAAAGAAAATATCTAATAAAAACTATGGAGACAATGGGAAAAAGAAGAATAACCTATTAGGATTAACAGAGTCCGTTAAAAGTAGAACCTCAGCAAAGTAGTTATCTTTAAGACCAGGATCAGGACCAGAACTTCCTGGCAAGGCAGAAAATGGATACAGCAGGGAGGACTGGTTTTTAGTGTTAGAAATGCAAACATCTAGAGTTCCAGGGCCAATGCAAGCCAAATACTGAAGTTAGACAACTGAGAAATCTGCTGCGTTTAAGTGCTCTGCTATGGACCAGCTCAGATGCCATCTCCCAAACAGTTGCATCTGCTACTCTGAAGTTCTCTCATTACATTAACTGTGAGTCATCCTTCCTGTAGCCACGCAAACATCGGCCTGGCACTGGGATCCAAGTGTGAAATCGCTGCTGGCTTTTTGAGCAATTTAGGCACTTGCATTTTCTTAGGACTAGGCATAGTCACCCTTGTTCCGTTCTAGTTGGCAGAATAAAAAAATAGCTCGAGAACATATTACATACTACATGGAATTATCCTCTGTCAGTGTTTACTTCACCCTGATGATTAAAATGATCTCATGACCTGATCTGATTCAAATTCATACAGTGTGTGACGCTAACAACAGTTGTATGATAATGGTGTGGACAACTCACTCAAAAAAATAAACTAGTCTGGCTGTATGTATGTTTAGTGGTTCACATCTGCTGCTTGATGACATAACAGGACTTTTGAGCGGTGGACACAGGCTGTAAGCATGTAAACGTGCCAGGGAATACTCAAGGAGTATTTGAGTCGGCTACAGACTTAGGGTTGTGAGAATACACATATTATCATATACACAAGTATTCAGACAGTTCAAAAAGTGGTTCATGACTTCATTATAGGAATTCATTAATTCACTGGACACCAATAGTATGTTTAATCTGATTGTATCCACGACTTCCATATTAAGTGACATTACTAGTGATTTCCAGGTTTTAGGTGGCATTGTCTCTGTCATTCTGGTTGGCTGGTTCAAAAGAGATAAGTGAAGCTGGAACCATACTGAGAATGGTTATTTCAGGTGTTTGACAACAGGGAGGAGAGTGTTTCCTTCCTTTTCTTTCTCCCATAAAGTCCAAGAAAGGCCACCTTGCTCATAAGTCATGGTGTGCTACTGTGTCTGGTGATCTCTTCCTTGCCCCAATCCTATAATGGGCTCTTTCCTCCTGCTGAAGGTGTTGGCGTGTGTATGTGAAAGGAAATATGGGCTGGAGAGCCATGCTTATACCTGCTTCATCTGTCCATTCCAAAACCATTCAAAGGCATTGAATTTAAAAAATCCTCCTTTTAAATTTGTCTGTAATTTTTATTCTAGTGGGAATGCATTTGGATGCATAGACATATCTGTCTATCTATCTATCTATCTATCTATCTATCTATCTATCTATCTATCTATCTATCTATCTATCTATCTGTTTTTCAAGACATGTATCACTATGTAGCCCTGGCTATCCTAGAGCTCACTATGTAGACCAGGCTGTCCTTGACCTCACAGAGATCTGCCGATCTCTGCCTTCTTAGTGCTGGGATTAATGGCATTCCTCTCTGTCTCTCTTTGTCTCTCTCTGTCTCTCTCTCAGTCTCTGTCTGTGTCTCTGTCTCTGTCTCTCTCTCTCTCTCTCTCTCTCTCTGACAGAGTCTTACTTATATGGTCATGGCAGTCCTGAAACTTGCTGTGTAGACCCAGGCCGGCTTTGAACTTAACAGAGATCTGCCAGCCACGTCTGAGATTAAAAGCGAGTGCTACCATATCTATTTCATAAGGATAAACTTTAATAAAGTTATAAATTCTATTACAATTTTCATGGAGTTCATTACTTCACAGGAGAAATACCAAAATAAACTGTTCCACAAATGAAACTATGTGCTTAACATATCCTGTATCCATTGAAGTTGATGGGTATAAGAAACACTGTCTTTTGCCAGTTACACTTTTTTATGTCTAATTCATTTAGAATGAACAGTAACCTTAAATATAATGTATCGTAGTTGAACATCTTACTCTAAAATAGGATGAGACCGTTTGTGTTTTCACATTGGTGGTTTCACAGGCATGGCATGTGACATCTCTAGTTTCACCCTAAGGAGACCAAAGAAGACAGTCAGGCCTTACCATCCTCTGCACATTGTGATCTACAAGAACTATGTGGTATTTTCCATCAGTTTTTCTTAGTCTAGGTATTAAATGCACAGATCCACACATGTTATTGCTATTTGTACTTTAAGAATTTCTGGGTTACCTCATTTGTGTGTGGACTGGTCTAGTGTAGAACATGAAGGTTTCTGACCTTGGCCACATGCACATTTTTATTTGACAACTGTATAACATTTGAAGATTAAAAAAAATTAGGAATATACCAGAAAGGCATGGTATTTTAGCATAAACAAATCATAATAAACATATCTGCTAATCGAGAAGAAAAAGCAAAGGGACAGAGAAAACAACTTGCTCTCACCAAAGGGCCCAGAAGGGAGCACCAAGGAGGTGCAGATGAGCAGGCTTGGAGGTGCATAGTCTTACCTTGGTCAGGTTTGTGGATTTCTCTGAATTCCACATCTGATAGTTTACTATGTTTTTAGTTTTAGAAAGTGGCAGATTACCTATGGGAATGCAGATAACATTTATTTGTCTTTTTGTATCCTTGGTGGCTGGGCAATTTTTTTTTTTTTTTTTTACTTATTTAAAGTATTCTGAGCATATTAAGACTCAGAAACTTGGTTACTTATTTATTCAAATAAGTATAAAGGATAGTATGTGAAAAATAATAATTTTGTTTGTTTGTTTTTCCAGACAGGCTTCCTTTGTGTAGCTCTGGCTGCCCTGGACCTCACTGTGTAGACAAGGTTGGCTTCAACTTCACAGAGATCTGCCTGCATCTAACTCCAAATACTAAAGGCATGTACCACCACTTCAGGCTATAATGAATCTTTCCCTGTTTTTGGTTTGTTTCCTTCTCCTCTCCCTCTTCCTCTTCTCCCTCCTCCCCTTCCTGTTCCTTTTCTTCTTGCTTTTCATCTTTTTTGAAAGAATCCTGCTATATAGTCCAGAATGACCTCATACTCCTGCTTCAGCCTCCTGACTTCTAGCAGCACAAACATGGACCACCACGCTCAGCTACCACAAATCTCAAATTCAGAAAAAAGAAAGAAAACCCCAACCTTCCTCACTTGACACCATGGGAAAGGTAGAGGTGACTGACTGCGTTCCTCTCATTTGTGAGAAGAGATGGGCAGAGTATGGTGAAGTATGATCTCATGCTGCATGTGAGGTATATGTGTGAGGTATATGTGTCTGTATGTGAGGCTGCATGTGAGGTATATGTGTCTGTTTTAAAGAGTTTCTGAGTTTTGTGGTTCTTTTTTTCCTAATTCAAGCTGAGCTGTACAGTGAGCTGTAAAGTCACATGAAGTGTTTTTTTTTTTTTTCAAATCAAATGTGATTAAAGTCAATATGAACTTTCAGTCTTAACATTCAGGTTTGTGCTCTATACCACTCAAGGTAGTGAAACAGTGAAGGTTGTAGAAACCAGTAAGCCTTGGCCTTGAATTACAGCTATCGTTCTTAGTTGGGGTGCTATTCTATAATATTCTGCAATTTTAATACTTAAATAAGGCTTACTTATTTAAGCATTTAAATAAAATGTGACCATATGGATGACATGCGCAGGGTCTGGAACAAGACTTTAACATATATGTTTGAGGACATGGAAGCAATTCAAAGGAGGGAGAATAATGTTTTTAACAAATGGTGTTTGCACAATCAGAGAAGGGTTATGGGGAGGGGAGGGGAGGAGATATCACAGGGGCTGTGTGGGAGATCATTTGTATGATTAATATTCTCTATTGGTTATGGGGATGTATATATGGAGTCTTTATGTGAAAAAATCCAATTTAATTGGTTAAATATTTCAGTTATACATCATTAAAACCACTAAAACATTTATATTTACATATCACATTTAAACTACAATGTGAAGAACTCAAATCATATATTTTCCCGACAATAAATAAAAGTAAGGATGAGTAACGAGAGGAGTAAGAAACAGGATGATATAACTTAATATATAGAGA
>NC_000068.7:22541732-22544766 GCF_000001635.26 Mus musculus | reverse complement strand
ATATAGAGAGTCCATGAACACCAGGGACCATCTCCGGCTGCCCATTCCTGAAAATGGCAGACTTTCTTTCGAGTAGAGTGAACTCTTCCATATTTTCTGGTGAGGTTGTCAAATGCTTTTCTTTATAGAAGCCTTGCATCTTTGTATTACTTTTTATGTCTCTCTTAGATTAGGAATAAGTGAATATTTAGTGAATTGAAAATAAACACAAAATATTGTGGACTATGGTCACAAATAAATCACGTCAATAGAAACTACTTGATGGGGCTTAGGGAAACTTTTCCAAACATCAACTGCCTTACCTGTTTTGGTCAGAGGGTGGTTGACAAGTTGCCGAATTACACTGTTTTCTGATGACCTCAAAAGCAGCACAATATCAGTTGGGAAAGTGTCTCTGTTTTTAGCCAAGAACCCACTAGCACTATAGAGGACCTGTTGATACACAGTGTTATGGTGGTTATTATAAACAGTCACTGTCATCCTCAATGCTTACATGAAAGGTCAGTCCTTACTGAGCAACACACACACAAGATGTGTGCAATTCCTTACCATTTGTCAGAAATGTTGTGAATCTGGTATGCTGCTTTTCTTTATTTGGAGGGACGGGAAGCATAGACCCTTCCCCACTTCCCTAAGGACTGGGCCAGATCTAATGACTTCAACATGATAGGTCTTGCATAACTTGGAGACTGCATGCTGTAGGGGTATGTTTCTGTCACTTCTAAATAATTTTAAGGCTTTAAAAATATGAACACATTCCAAGCATTTCTGATGGATAATCAAAATGTGTAGTCAGAGATTGAATCATGCTAATCCAGAACTTGTGTTAAAGATATCTGCAGTAGTATAAACAGAGAACAGACCATATGGAGACTGAGATGACATATGTCTACAAGCCAGGATAAGAGGCTTCCTTAGACAACAATCTGTTCAGTGTACCTTGGACTCACACTTTCAGCATCTAGAACAGCAATAATATGTTTCTCCTTTTGGGGCATTCAGCCAGTTCTCTTGTTATAAACCAAACAATACATTTAATAAAAATGACTGGATAAAATGATCTTCATTGACAGGCAAAGCAGCCTTTATTTGGTCAGGCAAACACTAAGTATCAGGGAAGGTTATAATGAGAATGCCTTAAGGTATGTACAGTTGTTAAAAAAATTAAAAAGATAGGTATATGTGTGTTTTGCCTGCATGCATGTTCATGCACCGTTTTGTACAGTGACACCCATGCTAGAAGAGGCCATCACATCTGAAACTGGAGTTACAAACAGTTCTCAGTTGCCATGTAGGTGCTGGAAACCAAACCCTCTGGCCCTCTGGAAGAGCAGCCACTCTTCTTAACCATTGAGCCATCTCTCCAGCTCCTCAACTTGAGTGATATATTGTTAATGACAAAGGTCATTGGGACATTCCCTGGCCCATGGAAGTGGCCAAATGAACAAAAATATAGGCCTTCTCAATTAGTTTAGTTGTCAGTGATTTCTTCTATCTCATACATTCTTCCTTGATTTTAGTCTTTATACCTCAACAATTATGGCACAGTTCTGAGTGGATGGCCCATTATTCTCCATGGAGGAGAAACTGTCCCTTGGGTGTAAGACAACATCTCTGAGGCTTGACAGGTGTATGGCTGTATTTCAACAAATGTATGAATGCTTATCTAAACTCCTAACCATCCATTAGTCACATCTGAGGCACTACTATCTGTTTTTCTCTTCTCTCTCTCTCTCTCTCTCTCTCTCTCTCTCTCTCTCTCTCTCTCTCTCTCCTAGAGCATTGGTTGAAAGAGTGTGGATAAGGAGGGGGGGAGAGAAAATGATGAAGAGGGAGGAAGAGGGGGAGGGAGAGTAAAGAAAAGGGGAGAGACTGAGAAAGAAAGTAAGAAAGAGAGCAAGAGTGACAGACAGACAGACAGACAGACAGAGAGAGAGAGAGAGAGAGAGAGAGAGAGAGAGAGGAGAAGAGGGGCAGAGAGGGAGTGACTGCTCTCAGCCCCAATATTGGGCAAAAGGTAAGAGACAAGCCTGGAAAATGCCCCAAACTATTGTTTAAAAGAGTAAAATACAGTTAACCACTGCTAGCTAGTCATTGTCAACAGACTGAATGATCAGGAAGACACAGGCTGACAGGAGAACTAGGACCAGATAGAGACAAGATATTTTCACCTCAATTAGAACCATCTTTCAATATTTTGGGGGCCAGCTCTTCTGATACCATTGGTAGAAAGGCAGAGAGACACAGTTCTTGAAATTCTTACTTTTCCTGCATAGTGGTGAATGCCAAAACTGAGTTCCATTCTTTTGGGTCTCCAGAAGTACTGTGACTTCAGGTTGTCTTCAAATTTTTCTGCGGAAGGAAATTGAACTCCAATATTAGGCACACAGATCCTCAAGTAAAATTGATGGTCAGAAGTTATTTTTTCCTATACAATGCGTGATGAACAGAGATATTTTAATATAGGAAATCTATGAAGTTTTAGAATATTAATGACAAAGCAGAATTCTCAAACAAATGTTTATCACTACATCATGGTTTAGAGCAGGTCTCAAATGTCAGCATGGGTCAGAGTCACCTGGAACATCAGTATAGGTGCAGGGTATTTGGCCTCACTTTGTGAGTGCAACACTTGGTAGGTCTCAGGAGGGAGCCATGAATTCACTCGCTCCAGGTACTGCTGATGTTCTCTCAGTGTGAAAGCCACACTGTGATGCCAGGCTCTGACCCTGAAGCCCTGATGGCTTCGCTTTCCTATATATTTGATTTGGTTCATAAATGTAGAGGGTTGTTCTGATGCTTTGAGCAGGAACCTGTTTACTGACTCTGAAGGTCCTTACTCTCAATTGGTTTTTGATCTATCAATAAAGTTGCCAATAGGCAATGACTGAGCATGGGGCAGGCCACAGAGAGTTGTGCAGGCAGGAGTTTGAGTATAAGGAGAGACCGGGAGAGAGAGGACAAGGGGGCGCAGTAGTGGAGGAAATAAAGCCAACAAGGCAGGGGTAGCAGGGGAAGATTTAGGAGTGCCCAG